>NW_028245089.1:0-142178 GCF_964263255.1 Lissotriton vulgaris
CAGGATAAACCCCCTTTGATCTGAGTGAATTATAGATTTTATTATTTTAGCGAGTCTAGTGGCTAAAATCCCAGAGTATAGCCTCATATCTGAATTCAGAAGGGAAATTGGCCTGTATGATTCAATTTTCTTAGGGTCTTTATTGGGTTTTGCAATGAGTGTAATTGTGGCTTCGGCCCATGTAGGGGGGATACTGTAACCATGGATCAGTAGACAGTTGAAAAGTGTAGTAAGGACCGGCACCAATTGCTCTGTGTAATCTAAATAAACCTCAATTGGTAGCCCGTCCGAACCGGCAGCTTTACCCCTCTTCATTTTCTTCAATTGGTTTATTACTTCCCCCTCCATAATCTCGCTTTCCAAATACCTCCTGTCTATTTCAGATATTTGGAGGAGATTTCTCTGGGTAAGCCAAGTCTGGACCTCCTCTAACTCCGGATTCTTGTCCTCCGTATATAGGCCTTGCATGAACCCCCTGGCTTCCTCTCTAATCCCTCCATCTTCTACGATTAAGACCCCTGATTCCCTCTGAATTAGGACTTTAATGTTGTTCCTATTTCTTTCTTCTCTGGATTTCCAGGCTAAAAGAGCCCCGCGTTTTTCTCCGTATTCTAAATTCTTTAATTTGCTGGTCTTCCATTTTTCTTTAATTATTTTTTCATCGCTGATTTTAAGTTGGAGCTGTAGCTCCTTCTCTAACACCGGGATCCTCTCTCTGTTTGAAACAATAGCTCTTTGTAACTCTGAGTCTTTTCTAGTTATTGCCTCTAATTCTTCCCTCCTTTTGTTTTTTAGAGCCTTCCTTTTATGAGCCATTAGAGAGCTCAGCACACCTCTTAAAAATGCCTTGTAGGTTTCCCAGACATTCTGAAGGGTAGAGGAGCCAATATTAATTGTAAAGAATTCATTGGTCTTTCCTCTCACTTCTCTTTTAACCTGGCCATTGAGTAACAATGTCCTCTCCAATGTCCATCTAGTGTTTAAGGGACTCGAACTTAATAGGAAGACCAGTTCAACAGCGGCGTGATCTGATATCCCAACAGGTGTGAACGAGATGGAGCTAATGTCTGAAAGCAAGTGTTGGTCCTCTAAAAAATGATCTATCCTAGAATAGTGTTTGTACTTTTTACTTTAAAATGTAAATCCCCTAGTAGAGCCATATGTAGTCCTCCTTACATCTAACAGGTTAAAGTCTTTCATCATACATCCTAAAGCAGAAAGTGATTTAGTGGGGGCATGATATTTGGCCCTTGAGGTTCTATCTAAAATATGATCGAAAACCAGGTTAAAATCACCCCCCAAGATCACTGGGCCCGTAGTCTCAAGTAGACCTGCCACTAACTTAAAGAGGGGACCAGGATTATCATCATTGGGGCCATAGTACACTGCATAAGTATAGGGGATGTTGTAAATGGATAAAGCTGCCACCAACCATCTTCCTGTTTCACAATTTTCAAGCTTTTCCCTCTATTCGCCTGGATGATTATTGTGACCGCCCTGGTTGTTCCCATCTGTCTAGAACATACAATTTCCTGCACCCACCTCAATTTTTCAAAAAGTGCACTACAAGCGTTTGCCTCAAGATGCATTTCCTGAAGTAACATGAGAGGTGCTTCTGAATTTTTTAAGAACTCACAAACCCGGGACTGCTTCCTTATTTCCCCCATTCCATTCCATTCACGTTCCAAGAGAGGGTTTTAATATTAGTTAACCTACTCATAACCAGGCTCTTATTTCTCGTCCATCCAGAACCCTGTGTAAAAGAAATTTTTCCTTATATGAGGATTTTTAATCTTTTTTTCCCCCTACGCCCTCCACCCAGTGCCCCACCCCACCCTAACCCCAGAGGAACCCCCCCAACATACCTGACGATGAAACCGCCTTTGGAACCCCAGGAGACATACCTCTGGATGAATGCAAACTTCAACTAACCTTATCAACGGGTGGTTTATCACAACTCATTTGAGAGTAACTTTTTACTGCATATGACTCAAGTTCTAATTTTTCTCTTTCTTTTTTTTCCCTTATTTTTCTCTAGCTTCTTTTGTATTCTACTTACTCCCTTTGTACCTCTAAATAACCCTGTATAACACACTGTGCCTCAAATAACTTCTGTAATAAATACTTTCCTTATTCCTTATTTTTGTTAGCGCAGCTTCAACAGCTCTAACTTGTCTTATTTCTCTCTCATCAAGGCTAAGAGGTTATCCACATCCTCGGGTTGAGTGCAATTGTACATTTTGTTTCTCCACATGATCTTTAGAAGGGCGGGGAATGTCATCTGTACTTGGGCTCCAAACGATCTCAATTCTGGCATTCTGGTGCCTAGCTCCCACTGTCGCTGTGCTGTTCTTGCTCCTAGGTCTGATCTAATAAAATAAGGATTTGCCCGAAACTGGAGGTCTGACTTAGAAAGACATCTCCCCAGAATTAGCTCTTTAACACTGAAGGTCTGAAAGTTTACCAATATCTTTCTTGGTGCTTTTCTGTCTGCATGCAACTTGAAAGGGTCTCTGTGAACCCTTTATATCTCCGCCTCCAGGTCTATATCGGGACGGTCTTTTAGGACCCCCTCCCTTAGAAGCCTGCAGACAAATCCTTTAATATCTTCCAATTCCTCGCCCTCCGGTATCTTTAGAATTCTCAAATGGTTTCTTCGAGCCTTGGTTTCCAGTCTCTCCATGTCTGTAGCCAGGGATCTGTTCTGTGCTCTCAGAGGTTCAATGTCTTTTGAGTTTCCTCGAATTGATTTATTTAAAGCTACAACTTCCGTTTCCAGCTTCCCAGTGCGGCAAATAACATTGTCTAACTTAGACTCCAATAGATCGAACCTGTCATGTATCGCCTTTTGATTGCCTTCTGAGATCTCAAATTTTATACATCAAGTCTCCCCTTAAGGACTGAAAAAGATAACTCAGCCTGTCTCCATCCAACTCCCCTGATTCGCCCGACTCTCCCGATATTGGAACCACGCTAAGACTCTGGCCTTGGCCCTGGCACTGGCCCTGAATTACATTCTCTTCCTGGGTAACCATCAAGCTGTTTGAGGAAGGCTCAACTAGCGCCAGGGGAATCTGAGGTCCAGTATCTTGTGGCCCTAGTGCTCTTTCATGTGCCTGAGTACTGCGAGAAGGGAGGGGAGAGGAGGAGGGTGTGCTGGAGCTTATATGCTTTGGCTTGACCTGCCGTGGCTCCAAATCCTGTCCCAGATTCGGGGCCACGATTACCCCATCCTCCCCGCCTCCTGCCTCCACATCTGTCTGTTCTGACGTTTACCACCCCCAGCCTTAGACAGACACTCCAGGGGACCAAATTGATTCTTTAAGGGGAGCACAGTGCTGATATGTTCTGACTGTGTAGCTGGGCTTGCTGACTGCTCCATGATTTTGAAATAAGTTTTAAGAGAAGGAGTATTCTTTACTGGTAGCTGAACAGTTTTAAACCCCTTAGGCTTTTTTATACTGGTCGCCTTTTTCTTCCCCTTACAGGGGGTTAATGGCATGGGTTGCTCCCTTTCCTCGAAGTCTAGTGCTCCTCCTGCTCTCAACTCCTGCCGAGATCTCAGCTGATACCTGTTTTTTCGTCTCCCTGGTGGGGGAGAGGATCTAGCTTTAGGCAATCCTGATTACAGGCTTGAACCACCTGGGGCGAGTTCCACTGATGGCTGAGAGAGCTCTGTCTGCCTTTGCTTTGTGGTACGCTCTATAAAGTGCTCCTTGGCTTTTAAAGTCTCTCCCTCACTTACAAATTTAACCGGGGCGTCTACTGGTACTAACTTCATAAACCCACGCTTCAATTTTAGCCCCTCTGCACCACACCTTACCGCCTGTATTTGCTCATATTGCTCATTGGATAGGATACTGCAGGCTCCCTCGCAGACTGGCCCTCTGAACTGCTGCTGTGCAAGAACGGAGCGTATTCTGACCCCAAGGCTCCGCCGGTGCTCTCCCGGGTTTCCCTGTGCAGACGCCTCTTCGCGTGTCATGCGTGCCACTTGATGCGTAGGTCCTAGCGCCGACGCCAACACTAAACTAGGATGGCCGGTTGCCTCGGGCAGAAACAAAGAAGGGATGCGTTTTAGTTTCAACAGAGCGCTTCTACTACGCCGCAAATCATCTGTGTCTTACCCAGCTATGAACCGTCTTCAGTTTCTTGCAAGCCTGCTGATGTATTCGGTGGTATGAGCCATCGGGTGTCTCCTGGGGTTGCTGCGACCGGCACTCAGCCTGCCGCCATGTTCCTCTTAAGCTCCGCCTCTCCTTTGGCTGAATTATTTTTGTAGACCTTAGGACTCTGAGCATTTTACCTCTGCCCACCCTTTCTAAAGTGCATGTGCTTCTCCCATAAAACATGGCTTGATTGACCTATCCACAATTGAAATATTTAATTTACATACAAGTCCTAGTACAGTGCACTACATGTGCCCAGGCCTGCACATTAAAACCTACAAGTGGGCCTGCATCACTGATTGTGGCATCCACACAAGTAGCACTGTAAAAATGTCTCAGGCATGCCACTAAAGAGCCTGTGTGTGCAGTTTGCGCTGCCATGTAGACTTGGCACTTAAACCCCTGGCTAAGCCTTAAATGCCCCTTTTATTATATCGATCGATAAATCTTTATTTCGACAAAAGAAAATTGTCATAAAAGAACACAGCAATAAAACAGTTAAAATACTACAATAAAAATGATTTAAAACAGTAGAAATAAAACCAATCCATAGCAGTGACTATTTCTAGTTCAAACAGATTTACCCTCCTACCCAGGTAGAGTTAGAATGCCAGGCCCAATGCAGTTCTATAATTGTACCCTCTTTGTCCTGATTTATAAATTAGCCACAAGTGCCCTTCTAATAATCCACATTGCTGCTAAGAACTTAGTAACAGCGAAGACCACAGCCGGTGAAAGATCCGTCTTTAAAATTCTAAACACATGTAACAAGTGGATTATCCTCAAGTTTTTGCATATTGGGATGATCCACCTCTGTCTCGAATTTAAATAAGCAGGACAAAAGAAAACAACATGGACCTCATTTTCTAGGTCTGCAGTACACCCTGGGCAATTCTTGGTTGATAGATCACACCATTTAAATGTAAGTGATCTAATAGGTAGCGAACCGTGTCGCCATTGGAGAAAGAGCTTCCTCGAGACAGCAGGGCTAATGTCATCCAGGACTTGCTCCAAGTGATAAGAATCCTTAGTAGGTAGGAACATGGCTGTAAGTGTACCCAGTTGGGCTCTAGATGATAAAAGAGCCATTTTGTTATCCCAATATAACTGGACCCGTTTTTTCCGTGACATTCCAACACAGGTATATTCCGGGTCTGACCACATTGCTGCAAGGCCGAGCTTCTCGAGTTCCTCTCTAACATGCTTGAACCAGGGGAGTTTACCCACATTAGGCAACCTCAGAACTTCGATTAGCTCTTGCCTATATTTACTCAGCTCTGGGGTAACCCAGAGTCTCCTCCAGAAAGTTAGAGGTCTGAGGGCCAATTCTTCTTCAATGGGTCCAAGGCCAAGATCCAGTCTGAGTGGCACTAGTGGGGTACTCAAGGGCAGGGCTACCAACTGTCTTAGGAAACTATTCTTCACGACAGTGATTGCTGAACCACTATTGTAGCCCAACAGCTCTTCCCCGTAGGACACTGCCCCACACGCCCGCAATTTATAAATTCCCAGTGGTGGACCAATCGGCTTAAACGATGATTTACTCAAAAGTTTCAAAATTCCCCCGGCTAGCTGTGTCATCTTGAGTTGCATTTTCAGCTGGTGCTGGACCCAAGTAAATGATTCATTAAGGGTAAGCCCTAGATAGTCAAAGGCGTGTACCCTTTCTAGCCTAACTTCATCTATCATACGATTTGGGTGTGTTGTTGCGGAGGGATTACAAATCATAAATTTAGTTTTTAAGGTGTTTATTTCCAGACACGGCTCTTTACAGAAAGACACAAACCCATCCAAGACTTGCTGAATACCCGTTGACATTTTAGAAAGTAATAAGGTATCGTCCTCGAACATAATCGCTGCGATCCGGGACCCTGCAAGCTTTGGGGCGTCGCTGTCTGGTATCGCCTCCAGGTGTGCGATTACCCCGTTGACATAGAGGCAAAACAGGGTGGGCGCCAAGACGCACCCCTGCCTTACTCCCCTGCCAACGGGGAATCGAGCTGTCAGTGAGCCATTGCTACCACACCTAACCTATGCATAGTTCTCAGCTTGAAGTCGGATTTGCATATTCATGAGTGGAGGTGGAATGCCAAGCTCCCCGAGTACAGTCCAAAGCTTCAGACGTGGGACCAGATCGAAAGCCGCACGTAAGTCGACGAAAACAGTGTAGATTGACCCGCCCCTGATCTTGACGGTTTTCCGGTAAAGCATATATAAGCGAAAGATCTGATCCGTGGTGGAAACATTCTTCCTGAATCCCGCCTGAAAGGGGCTCAGGATAGAATGTTCCTCAATCCACTCTAAAAGGCGTTTTAAGATCAGTCGTGCAAAAAGCTTTTGGGGCACGTCAATGAGGCTGACTGGCCTGTAGTTGGCTGGGAGCAGAGGTGAACAATTCTTGAAGATAGGGACAATCTCTCTCTCCATATAGCATTGAAAATAGCCGTCAAATAAGGTGCCCATAGCACAGGTTCATGCTTTAGAAGAGCACCTGGTAGTTTATCTAGGCCCGGAACTTTATTTGAGGGAAGCTGAAGAATAGCTGTCTCTACCTCCCCCACAGAAAACTCAAACTCTTTTATTCCACTCTTGATATTGAGGGAGAGTGCCAGCGGGTTCAGAGCATCCAAGGTGGTTTCCGCCCAATATAGGGTAAGGAAATGCTCTTCCCACACCTCAGCAGCAACATTAGGGGCCACAGCCGCAACTAGTTCAGCCGACCCAGTGTTTACAATTTGCCAAAAGTTCCGGGCATCTCTTCCTGCCAGGCTCGCTATTAGATTGGCCCAATGGTCCACCTCCCGCTCAGCTTTTGCGTGATGTATTAGCTTCTTGTACGCAGCCCTTTTTACTTTAATCAGTGCTCTATTCTGGCTTTGTTACAGTACGCTGAGGAGCTCTGATTTTGCCCTTCTACATGCTGGATTAAACCAAGAAGGTTTATTACCTGTTTTATTCCCTTTTCCCACAGGATTCAGGGTCTCAGCTAAACTGCTAGTCAGTTCCTGATACAAGGCCCCAAGCTTAGAAAATACTGAAGCTGAGGGGAGCTCAGAGATCAAAGCAATGACAGCTTCCAGTGCTGTTGCTACATGGGCATATATCTCTGCCACTAACTCAGGGCGGGTTACTGCTTTGTCCCATCTAATTCTTCGTCTGTTACTGGAGAGGAGAGCCCAGTTATCTGATCCACTCCCTCCCTTGAGACTATCCTTAGAGCAACCAGGGGAGAGGAAATCTAGGACCAGAGGGTTGTGATCACTTTCGCCCCTGGCCAGCACCTTAAAATCAATAACCTTGTGCCAAGCGCAAGCCTCGACAAATATATAATCCAGGCGGGCTCCTTGGCCAGGTTTGTTATAGGTGTGGTTTGCGGACATATCCCAAGCTATACGGCCATTGCATGCCCTTATTGAGTGGTTTAAAGTCAGTGCAAGAATTTTTACCACCAACGGGGCCCATGACTTAGGCGGGGGGCCCACTACCGGAGGAATTTTCCAATAGTCAACCTCTTCCCAAATTGCGCCATCCATCAGATCTGTCAATGGTTCAAAGTGGGAGATGAGGACACCACCTACCACAAAAGTGGCCCCCTGGGCAATCCTAGTTAGGAACACGGAGAGCTCCTCAATGGTTTTAGACTCCGCTGTGAGGCTCACTGGTCTAGAATAAACATTGACCAGAGCGAGTTTGGAGGCATCAGACCATTCCAGTAGGATGCATTGTACATCCTCCGATGTGGTCTCCAAGATCCTGGTGGTACACCCCAGATGAATTTTCATCCAGATTGTTAGCCCCCCCGATGGCCTTCCCTTCCCCCCCACTTTGCAGGTATAGAGAAAGAAGCAAAAACGCACCTGAATTGCTCCTCTCTTGCCCAGGTTTCCTGAAAGAGACAGACATCATTCATGTCGATGAAAGAACCCCACTCTGGACAGGCCAATTTGTTACCTAGCCCTGCAATATTCCAGGACAAGATTTTAAGAGATGTTTTACCAATGGTTGCCTTAGTAGTTGACATAGAGTGGTCCTTCACCCCATCTGGCATGGACGCTATATTAGGAATGACGACCGTCCTAGCAGGGGGAAGATTGATGAGCCCACCCAATTCCTCCTGCACTCCCCCCATGTCTCTATTTAACCCTCTCGTCTCTGCCGGAATAGGCTGTAGGTTTATGTGGTTTGCTGAACCATCTCGTCCCCCCAATCTTTTTCCAGTTTGAAGTCAATCAATCTGGTCCAGAGAGCTGAACCTGTTGTCATGAAGGTAATTGACATGCATGGGGGTAATGTAAGGATTAAGCCTAGGCCCTCCGGTGTAACTCCTAGCACCCACCCCGTATCAACTGGACTGTTTGGGGGTGGGTAAAAGAAAGCTAATGGGCTTGACTGGATTATGGTGCCGACAGTGCCACCCACCCAGTTACAAATATGGGAGACTATCCCCCCGTTCGTAAAATTAACCAGGACACAGTCCCCCTTTATATTTTTAATTGTTGGACCCACCCATGGGACCCTTCTAACCATGACAATTTCAGTTGTCTGATGTGGTGGGAGGGGTCTATGGATGTTCAACCAACTAACCACTTTATTTTTTAGGGAAGAAAACGATTCTAGAGTAGAGCCACTGAGCTCAGGGACACCTGTTAATACCACTACTAGGGGAGCCGCCTCCGGAGGCAGGTTGACTACCTTGCTCCACCTTACACGGCCCCCCTCTGCAGTGGGTCGCTCTACCATCTCCCGTCCCATACAACTACCTCTGGGGGAATTAGCCCTGGCCACACCTACTGGCACCTGTGCCATCACGGGATCGATTACTGGAGCCAAATTAATGATAGGTGGGGGCAGGAACTAAAGGTACCCCCCCCACCACCAACATCATGGCCCTCTTGTGTTATTGAGACTGATTTGAGGTGGTTCATCATCTCCCCAGTGGCCAGTTCAATAGTTTGGAGCCTATGCTCAATAGAATTAAATCTGTCCACCAGAGGGTTAAGCAAGGATTTTAGGGTATTGCCCATAGCAAGGATCAAGTGGTCCGCCCCTGTCTGCACCGTGTCTCCAAATCTAAATGCAGTGGGCTCAGTTGACACAGAGACCTGAGGAAGTAAATTTATGGCAGTGTTAGTTACAGGGGGGCTTCCCTATTCCCAACCTGATCCGTAAGATGAATAACTTCAGGTCCCTTGTCAAGTTTTGCCTTTTTCCCACCCCTCGCCTGCGGACCACGTTTTCTTTTTGGGACCGCCCCTTCCTGTGCTCCCTGTGACTGTCTGCATACAAAATCCAACCCGCCCACTGATATCCCAGTGTTAGCAGTACCAGCAGTGGGTGATAGAACTACCACCTCGGGGACAATCGGCGGAGGAACCCTAGCCACTCCTGGACTATTACCCAGGTCTTGAAGGACAGCTATAATAGTCTGATCAATGCTGTCCAGTAGGGTAGTAGAGGATTCCCCCTCCCTTTCTGGCGTTTTGGCACTGGCTATAGGACCCAATGAGGATCTTTGGAGACTGTGAATACCTAGGGAAAGATTTCTTAACCACAGCAAGTTCGTTAGACAGTACAGAGTTTGCTCTAATCTGGAAGCTGTCCAATGTACCTGCAACTGTAGTACTTGAAACCGTAGCCTTGCTCCTTGTCTCACGGGCCGCCATAGTTCATGGTTACAATGGTCCTCAAGTTTGGATCAAGTAAGTATCCTTGGGCAAATCAGGATCAAGAGGGTAGGCCCGGTCCGGTCCTGCACGGTCTGTAATGGGAATTCTTTACTACACTTAAAAGCTGTAAGTACTGATTGAGAAGGAGTAGGTCTGTCATGTTTCATATAATTGTAATGGTAATGATCAATTCTCTTTACTGGTAAAGTTGAATTTATCACTATCCTTTTTAAAAATGCCACTTTTAGAATGATTTATATTCAGGGGGTAGATTCAATTCAGGACCTTAGAGGTTGGAATCCATAACCATGTATTAACTAAGCAAAATACCTCTAGGACCATAAATTCTTAACTTCTCAATACCGTGGGTCTAGCTATTTACCACGGTAGGTTCAATAAATGAACATTATAATTTACAATTTTTTCACATTGGAGGTAGGCATACAACACCGCAATTACTTTTTCTTAACCATTAATGAACAACACAATCTAGGCATTCTTCTTTTAATATTTTATTTGCCTTTTTGCTTTACCATTAGATGGAATATTCTTCGATTTCACAACAAACACATCTTAATTTCTTTTTATGCTCTATTTATACATACAATCTTCATGTATAAATTTTCTGTGGTCGTTTGTCACAGTATTAGAGACAATATTCAAAACCAACACATATCAATATATACAAAATATTTCACATTCATCTTATTTGGTCATAACCCTACTTCTTATCTCTACCAGGATACATCAAAATCGTATTCCTTGGTAATTTGTAACTGAGTGGTCCTTAAAAAGGGCTAGACTCAGAGAATACTATCCGTTTTTTAGCTAAACTAATTGAGTCCTTATTAATATTCCTATTTGCTTGTTGATACTCTGAGTCCTGTGTACGTGGAAGGTGAGTTGTGTGGGTGGCGACGCGTTTCGACCTTCGTGCTGGGGACCAGATGGATTTTTATGAATGTCTTCCTCAGGGCTGGGACTGTGGGTGTAGGATTATTGTGATCTAAAATTCATAAAAGTGGACAGGAAAATTATGTGTAAGTGCCTAAATAATAAACATTACTTATTGGTGCCTAACCTGTTGTATAACAATTTTTAGCATACCTAATGTGGTTCGGAGGTTAGGATTCACTTTTCTCAATTCTCCATCTGATCGCCGGAGTCTTGCATCTTTGTACATTTCTCTAAAAAGTGATGTAATATGTGAGGTTATCAGCAGTGCATTGCTGAGACGTAAGTTCTAGGTAACTCAGCTAACTATAACTGTTTAATTTCACTGGTTTTATACAAGTAAAATCTGAGCCTAACTATAACGTCTCTGCAATCTTTGTATTTTCAGTGAATGAAAAAAAATCTATTTTCTAACTAAACCGTCCATGTAACCTTTGTTTAGTTTTTAGTGATTTCTACACTTTTTACATTTTATTTCCTAACTGTAACTGTAGCCTTTTTGAGTGAGCGTGTGAGTGAGTGCATGAGTGTCTTAGTGGGTATGTGAGTGAGTGCATTAGTGTCTCAATGTATGTGTAATTTTGTTTCGTGTGTGTCTGAATGGGTCCGGGCTTAGCTGCATAGGTGTCTCATGGGGGCCTGAGTGGGTGTATGAGTGTTTTAGTGGGTCTGTGTGTGGGTATGAAGTGTCTGAGTCGGGGTCTTAGTGGGTACATGAGTGTCTGTGTGAGTGTCTCAGTGGGTTTGTGAGTAACTCCATGAGTGTGTGAGTCAGTCTGTGAGTGAGTGCATGAGTTTGTGAGTGGGTCTGTGAGTGGGTGCATTAGTCTCTGAGTAGGTCTGTGAGTGGGTATGTGAATCTCTGAGTGGCTTTGTAAGTATCTCTATTTGTATGTGAGTGGGTCGTCTGAGTAGGTCTGCTAGTGGCTGTATGTGTCTGAGTGGGTCTATGAGTAGATGCATGAGTGTCAGAATAGGTTTGTGAGTAGCTGTATGGGTATGTTAGTGGGTACATGAGTATTTAATTGAGTGTCTAAGTTTGTCTGTGAGTGGGTGCTGAGTGTCTGAGTGGGTCTGTCAGTGGTTGTGTGGGTACCTGAGTATGTGAGTGGGTGTCTAAGTGTCTGTGTGGGTATATCAGTACCTGTGTAAGTGACTCAGCCACAAGGAAACTGCACCTTCCCTTTCATCCAGCAAGAGTCCACAGTTTTGAAAACAAAACTTCTACTCAAGTGGAGTTCTTTCTACTGGTTAATTACTAAGTGCTGCCTCCTTGGGTAACTGTCCAATACATATTCGACACTACAGCTGCCTAATGGAGCATGGGGACAAGTCACCAGTTTTAGCAATGTGCTTGTTCCTGGGGCATCTTTCTATAGAAATATGTAATAACATGAATCCTCCTACAGAAAATACGATGAGACTACATAGCAATAAATCTCCACCAAACATGAGCACTTCCTTGTAACTATATGAAGTAAGCTCTTCATTGTTTGGTGCAGATGTCCTCATATTCCTCAACATCAAGAATTCCCCACCAAAGTTGACAGGGAAAGGCGCTGGGGGGACACCTGTTTAGCTGTCCATCATTCTGGCAAAAGGCAGGAAGACCTTTGTATACTCCTAAAGTGGGTGTGCAATCATCCAAGTGATTTCCACATTTGCATGTTCCTAGCAGGTTAAAGGGAGAACCATTGACTCTGCTCTCACTAGGACTGGACAACAAAGACCCCACTCATCACAGTCACATGCAGATTGCGGTCCAATGGATCAATGATGCAGTCATCTCCAGGAAGGATTTCAGATCATTTTTCAATATGGAATTGCTGAGCAAACACATTTTTTTTGCACTTTAAAAGCCCAGGAGTTAGGATAATTTGTCCTTCACAGAAGTGGAGCTTCAACGGGGGGAACTGCTATGTTTATATTTGCTACTTTTGAGGTTTAATTTCTGTGAAATGAGCATTAGGGCCAGAATGGCCATGGGGACCCCATCATCTGGGGCCTGGCCACAACCTAATGGGGAGGGGGGCTTTTTGGAGCCACTTCCAGGGCTGATTTGGCCCCTGTGACTACATCCCCTGGGGCCAAGCTCAATTTTAATGGTAGATGGGGAGCACATGGCCCCCTCTTTTCTTGAGCATGGCTCGGTCACATAGAGGTGGTGGTCCCTGGGGCAGAGGGTCCAAGTGGACCCCCTCTGTAATGTTTGTTGCAGTCCCAGAAAGGTCATGGTCCCTGGGGTCATGGGCGACTGCACGGCCACCTATTATATTTTTGTATTGCCCCTGGGTGGGGGTGGTCCCCAAGGCATAAATAAGCCCAAGGAGAGGGTCCCTATGCACCCCTTCCGTATTCATTGAAGTTAGCAGCTCTCAGGACCTGGCCCACCAGGGGGCAATATTAAACCCAAGCGCTGGAGACCCCGCTTGTTTTTTTTATTCACAGTAATATTCATAAATATTTGCAATTTTCACTGTGAAGTTTAAAAAAAGTTTTTATTACCCTGCTGTAGTCCCTCTGGGACCCGAGGACCAAGGCTAAGGGGTACAGTATTCATACCCTGCTTCCTTTTCATTGTTTGTGTTTATTTTGGGACTTTGCTGAAGCCGAGACCGAAAATGTGTTCACCTTCTGGTTGAATTGGAGGCAGCCAATCAGAGCTAGTTAACAGATTTTCACCAAATAACTGAAAACGTAATCTATGACCCATAATCTACTTTTATGTCAAATTTAGGGGTATTCTGTCCAACAGTTCAGATTATAGTCGTGTTCAAAGCCACTATAGCTGTACTCAAAGCCCATATGTGAAATGCACTTTTTTTTACCCCCCCCCCCTTTTTCTCGGCCCCCGCTGGACAGGGCACCTTGAAAGTGCCCATGCACAATTTCATGAAGATTGGTCAACCGGCAAGTTAGAAAATGCTTTTCCTATGGAAACATGATCCTAACAATAACTACCCACCGGCAATCACCAGTATATAGGTATATATATATATATATATATATATATATATATATATATATATATATATATATATATATATACCTATATACTGGTGATTGCCGGTGGGTAGTTATTGTTAGGATCATGTTTCCATAGGAAAAGCATTTTCTAACTTGCAATCACCAGTATATAGGTATATATATATATATATATATATATATATATATATATATATATATATATATATATATATATATATATATATATATATATATATATATATATATACCTATATACTGGTGATTGCCGGTGGGTAGTTATTGTTAGGATCATGTTTCCATAGGAAAAGCATTTTCTAACTTGCCGGTTGACCAATCTTCATGAAATTGTGCATGGGCACAATCATATATATATATTTTATTTTTTTATCCACAAAGAACCAGAACTTCGGAGAGCACACAATTTCCAAACATAATTGGCGGCAGTTCCTTGTCGTGGAGAAGCACTGCCGAAATGAGGGCCATGGAAACAATGGAACTGTGCCGAGTTTCCCGTTTGAATTTTCAAACTGCACCCGTGATGGTTCAACAGTTTTAAAATCGGACGCTGGCTACACTACAGGTACCAGAATGCTGTCACCAAACGGAAGTGATTCCTAATGGGCGGAGCTATTCAGAGCCATTAAACATTGGAAAATCTTACCTGTAGCAAACCAGCGAGCTGATTTGGTGGCAGGCGCAACCTTTGAAAAAGTTTCCAGCAGAAACGAAACATGTCAGAAAAGACGCTTTGTCCTGTTACCCTGCACGAAATAAATGGCTAAAGGCAAGTTTGTGCGTCTCATGTTTCTCTCGAGGGAGATGCTTTGGTGGAATAAATATCAGCGTGGTTCAGCTGAAGAGAAACGCACAACGTAACGAAGCGCCATGCAGCCCCGCACTTGAACCTTCTTTGCCAGAACCGTCACACGCATCAGGGGTCTGCGGTGCTCCCGGGGACTGGACTCCGGTATCCTGCCCCCAGTTAATCCGAAAGGTGGATCAACACCGGGGGAACCTGCATCATGGCATCGTCAGCAGAGGTTTTTAAAGTGGGTAGTACCACATCAGGACAAATATCCACCACCCACTGGAGGGTTTCAAAACAGTTTTAAAATCGGACGCTGGCTACACTACAGGTACCAGAATGCTGTCACCAAACGGAAGTGATTCCTAATGGGCGGAGCTATTCAGAGCCATTAAACATTGGAAAATCTTACCTGTAGCAAACCAGCAAGCTGATTTGGTGGCAGGCGCAACCTTTGAAAAAGTTTCCAGCAGAAACTAAACATGTCAGAAAAGACGCTTTGTCCTGTTACCCTGCACGAAATAAATGGCTAAAGGCAAGTTTGTGCGTCTCATGTTTCTCTCGAGGGAGATGCTTTGGTGGAATAAATATCAGCGTGGTTCAGCTGAAGAGAAACGCACAACGGAACGAAGCGCCATGCAGCCCCGTACTTGAACCTTCTTTGCCAGAACCGTCACACGGATCAGGGGTCTGCGGTGCTCCCGGGAACTGGACTCCGGTATCCTGCACCCAGTTAATCCGAAAGGTGGATCAACACCGGGGGAACCTGCATCATGGCATCGTCAGCAGAGGTTTTTAAAGTGGGTAGTACCACAACAGGACAAATATCCACCACCCACTGGAGGGTTTCAAAACAGTTTTAAAATCGGACGCTGGCTACACTACAGGTACCAGAATGCTGTCACCAAACGGAAGTGATTCCTAATGGGCGGAGCTTTTCAGAGCCATTAAACATTGGAAAATCTTACCTGTAGCAAACCAGCGAGCTGATTTGGTGGCAGGCGCAACCTTTGAAAAAGTTTCCAGTAGAAACGAAACATGTCAGAAAAGACGCTTTGTCCTGTTACCCTGCACGAAATAAATGGATAAAGGCAAGTTTGTGCGTCTCATGTTTCTCTCGAGGGAGATGCTTTGGTGGAATAAATATCAGCGTGGTTCAGCTGAAGAGAAACGCACAACGGAACGAAGCGCCATGCAGTCCCGCACTTGAACCTTCTTTGCCAGAACCGTCACACGGATCAGGGGTCTGCGGTGCTCCCGGGAACTGGACTCCGGTATCCTGCCCCCAGTTAATCCGAAAGGTGGATCAACACCGGGGGAACCTGCATCATGGCATCGTCAGCAGAGGTTTTTTCAAGTGGGTAGTACCACAACACACAAATATCCACCACCCACTGGAGGGTTTCAAAACAGTTTTAAAATCGGACGCTGGCTACACTACAGGTACCAGAATGCTGTCACCAAACGGAAGTGATTCCTAATGGGCGGAGCTATTCAGAGCCATTAAACATTGGAAAATCTTACCTGTAGCAAACCAGCGAGCTGATTTGGTGGCAGGCGCAACCTTTGAAAAAGTTTCCAGCAGAAACTAAACATGTCAGAAAAGACGCTTTGTCCTGTTACCCTGCAAGAAATAAATGGCTAAAGGCAAGTTTGTGCGTCTCATGTTTCTCTCGAGGGAGATGCTTTGGTGGAATAAATATCAGCGTAGTTCAGCTGAAGAGAAACGCACAACGGAACGAAGCGCCATGCAGCCCCGCACTTGAACCTTCTTTGCCAGAACCGTCACACGGATCAGGGGTCTGCGGTGCTCCCGGGAACTGGACTCCGGTATCCTGCCCCCAGTTAATCCGAAAGGTGGATCAACACCGGGGGAACCTGCATCATGGCATCGCCAGCAGAGGTTTTTAAAGTGGGTAGTACCACAACAGGACAAATATCCACCACCCACTGGAGGGTTTCAAAACAGTTTTAAAATCGGACGCTGGCTACACTACAGGTACCAGAATGCTGTCACCAAACGGAAGTGATTCCTAATGGGCGGAGCTATTCAGAGCCATTAAACATTGGAAAATCTTACCTGTAGCAAACCAGCGAGCTGATTTGGTGGCAGGCGCAACCTTTGAAAAAGTTTCCAGTAGAAACGAAACATGTCAGAAAAGACGCTTTGTCCTGTTACCCTGCACAAAATAAATGGCTAAAGGCAAGTTTGTGCGTCTCATGTTTCTCTCGAGGGAGATGCTTTGGTGGAATATATATATATATATATATATATATATATATATATATATTACCTACTGGCGGTCGCCAGTAGGTAGTTATAGTTAGGACCTAGTTTCCATAGGAAATCCTCAACATTCTATTTGGAATAACTTTGGCCCTGGTTGAAGAATCTTAGCGAATTTCTCAAAGAAGATGGCTCGGTCCGCTGCGCTCCTTCCCTAAAAGTGTGGGGGGGATTGGTCAAGTGGGGGCTGAGATAAACGGGGGGTCCCAAAACGTGTTTTCTCCATGTTATTTTCCATAGGACCTTTAGACTCGGCTACAGGTCGAACGGGTGAATGGATTTATAAGAAATTTGGCAAAACTGTACAGTCCGGCTCGCAGATTACGCTTTTTTTGGAATGGTGTAAATCCGTTCAGTAGTTGCTGAGGAAATTAAAGTTAAAGTCAATTATATATCTATACGCGCGCACACGTGCGCGCACCCAAACGGCTGCGTGCGCGAGCGGAATTTTGCTGCGTGACGTCTGTTAACGTTCGATTCGAAGGAAATCAGGAAGTGTTGACCGCCATTTTGTCATTGCGAGTAAATATATTGTTGATTTCAAAGCGTTGGAATATGGAAAGGGGAGAAGGTAGAGATTGTTTTGCTGCGTAGGTTTTCTCAGGGTGTGCAGTAAGGCCCTTAAAGGCGAAAATATATATATATATTTCTTTTTTAAAGTTGCGTGGTGCGCGCACTCGGTCGCGCACACCTTTTTACAAGAGTGTGAAAATGGAGATAAATCAGAAGTTTGAGTGCTTAGATATAAGGTGGCTCTGAAAAGAGCCATTGTGTTAATTGAGTGTTTTCTGCATTTATAAGTAAGTACCGATGCAGAGCCTGATGTTGCAGAGGAAGATTCTGTTTCCCTCATTCGTGAAATGAACACCGTCTCTCCTATAGACGTCTTGCATGTGGTATCGCAAGTTGTTGTGGTAAATAGAACACATGCTATAATCTCTGAGGAAAGCAGAAACAGATTTATTTACATGTCTCCTTGCTTTCTCAAATTGTGCACAATGGTGATTGGACCAATTCCATTTCTGTCTTTGGCATATATTGGAATATACCAAGGCAGATCGAGGAAAAAGTGTCATCAATTGTCGAAAGGTGTCTTTTAGAAGCATTTCCAGACCTACCCCAGTGATTGTGCCTAGATCGTTCCCTCCACAGTGCACAATTATAAGGTCTGGTTCTGGGAGATGCATAAAAGTTTTCACCAATGGAATCAATTGGTGACATTTCAATCCTCTTTTGGAAATCCATGTTATGTGTACATTTGGTAAGCTGAGGTTGCAAATTCGTCTGCTTACTGCATATTTTTCACTCCAGTGAATATAACTGTGTCCTATTAGCCAGACCTTCATTTTCGAGGGATTTGTAGTCGTCCTACGATCGGTTCTGGAAGTGGAATGGTAGTTAGAAGTTGAAATTCTTAATAAAGAAAAAGGAAGAGGCTGGGTGTGGTTTAAAAAATAAAAATGATTGGTTGATTGTAAGAAGTGGAGATTGAACAGTACGTTGCATGTTAATGTTTATGTTAAACGAAAAGTACTATTGGGTGTGAAAAAAAAGACATGTAACAGAGCTGTGGATTGGCAGGTGTTTCTGGAGGGAAAACAGTGTTGTTACTTTGCTGTAGAACGTTGAGATATGAACTTTTGACCTGTGCCTTTAGCCAGGTGCAGAATGAGGTGTTACCATGGAAACAGCCAGAGATGGCAGTGGGTGATGGGTGACTTTTATGTGACATTGAAAATATTGTGAGGGAGAACCAACTGAAATGTAAATGCTTACGTTACGCGCTCCGCATTGCTTCCGGGAAGTTGCGCTTCGCGCCTCGCGCACCGGAGCACTTCCGGGTGCGCTAACGCGGCGCGTCATATGACGGATTACGCAACAACGCGATACGTCGTTGGGGCTCCACCGGAACTGATCGAATTGGTAGTCTACAGTGTTTCTGGATGTTTCAGACTGAAGCTGGCGTCAGCATGAGAGCACCCCGTGGCTACGTCTTGGCCATTCCGCGAGCAATCATGCCAGTCGCTCCCCACCGGAAGTCTGCAGGAGTCGGGGGCCTCGGTGACTCTTGTAGAATCTTCAAGGCTGAGGGGACGCTTTTGGGAATGGGGCTCATGCCCTAGCAGTCAAGCGTCCGAGTTCCAGGGTTGCCCAGAGCCATCCTTGCAGGCCAGGCCCAAGTCTGTGGAGCCGACCGCCATTTCCTGAGCTCCGTGGCAGCCACCTGTCGCTGTATCGGAAGAGTGGGTGCAATTCAGCCGGATGGCGGGTGAGACGGTGTAATAGCAAGAGCAGGCGTAATTCAGCTGGCCGAGCGAGGCACTGTGCCGCATGAGCAGGCGGAACTCAGCTGGCCGAGTGAAGCGCTGGGGTGTAGCTAAGAAACCTCCACCTGGTGAGGTGGGAGAGGCTCGTTCGCGCCGCCTCTCCCTTCCAGTGCACTCCACGCCGTCTCCTGGCGCAGGTGTATGTGATGGTCGGACCAGGGCACCGCAGGACGTGTCTTCAGGTCAAACGGATTGTGGGACAAGGTACAGAATGGAAGAGGCATCAAAAGGCAAGAAGTTCCGCCTGACCCCGGGAGCCGGCCGCCTATGTCGGGGGCGATCTCAGGCCATACCAGGGGAACAAGACTTGGGAAGGGGGCAGGAGCCAAGCGCCCCCTCCGAGTCTGCGTTTCTTGGACCCTGAAGTATGGCACTCAACATTCAGAACTTATGACATTTGTGCAAGGCAGGGACATCGAAGCCTCTCAGGGACCAAGTATATTCAGAGTCCTTCCTACAGAAGGTGGTGGGGGTGGCGGCATTAGCAAGGCATCCCCCCACACAACTTGTCGGACCCTGAAGTATGGCTCTCAACATCCAGAACTTATGACATTTGTGCAAGGCAGGGACATCGAAGCCTCTCAGGGACCAAGGATATCCAGAGTCCTTCCTACAGAAGGTGGTGGGGGTGGCGGCATTAGCAAGGCATCCCCCCACACAACTTGTCGGACATGACCTCTGGATGTACTGGGTGTTCAATTTCAGAATTGAAACTACTAAGAAGCAATTAGAAGTGTTGTTTTCATGTTGCAGTAGGCTGCCATGTAAATAGTTATTTAATAAAACGTTTTATCCTGTTACTTTGCTGGTGTGTTGTATATATTTATAATATTTGCATAGTGTTTGTCGTTATTTTGGGCGGGGTGGGCGGCGGAGCCGAGCTGTCTTGCAGCCATCATGGCGTCAAGCTCGGTTCCTCTCTCTAGTTTCATGTTTTTTCTAACGATTTATATGTTATAGTTTGCTAGCACGATACAGCGGATAGTCTGCATTTTATATATATGTCCTTTTTATTATGGGGGTCCTCCGGTGGAGTCGGACGATGTACCTCTAATAAACGGTCCGGGTTGAACCAACTATCAACAAACGGGGCAGAGATAGGCATGACGGGTTACAAAGGGGACAAAAGTGTGCACTACCTATCCTTCACTATCTGCAAAAACTAAACAGAGTATTGCGACTTTATGCTTATTTGTGAACAGAGAATGACCCAAAGAGAACCAATTTCGAACAATCATAGGCTATTGGCAGTGGGCAGAGAGGCCATGACACAGAAAATGGCTGTTACTTACGTGCATGATGGGGCCTAAAAGGGACTAGATGGCGTGGCCACTGTTTCGCGACTTTCACTTTACTTTTAACAATGGCTGTGGTGAACATAAATGAACGCCGCTTATGTATACCTAATTTTAGTCATTTTTCACAAAAAAGCTTTTGATATTTGCTATTAAAAAACCAAAGAAAATTACTGAAAAAACCATAGGTTATAGACCATATATAGTTAAATATCTGAAGTCCATCTCTGCACTCGATGGAGATACAGGTCGTCGATCAGAAGATGTGCTGGCCACCTCTAATGGTAATAGCGTGGACAGGGCTCTTGTCGTTGCCTCTGCAAATTGCAGAGGGTGCACTTGTTTGACATGCCGCACCATGGTATGTATGGAAAAGGAATATTTTTTTGCTGGATTTGTTCTTGAGAGAACCAAGTCACATATCGTGCAGGTTACTTTTGGTGCATTCACTTTCTTTTGATCTTCAGGATAAGTGAAAAATTGCGAGATGAAAGATTTATTTTTTCTTATTAAAGGTAGTCAATCATTTTGGTCAGATTCGGAAGATGAATGAGATACGGTAGCCATTTCACCAAAGTCTTCCGAAAGATGTAGGACGTTGTTCTCTCTTGAGAGTAGAAAAGATAGTGAGGGAAGTGGGTGGAGTGCTGCGTGTAAATTCCAGAATTGAAACTATTAAGAACCAATTGAAAGTGTTGTTTTCATGTTACAGCAGGCTGCCATGTAAATAGTTATTTAATAAAACGTTTTACCCTGTTACTTTGCTGGTGTGTTGTGTATCTTTATAATATTTGTCGTTATTTTGGGTGGGGTGGGCGGCGGAGCCGAGCTGTCTTGCAGCCATCATGGAGTCGAGCTCGGTTTCTCTCACTAGTTTCATATTTCTCATGAGGGGTTGTTCCTAATTTTTCTATTTTAGCGAGGTCAAAAAAAGATCTCATCAGTGGCCTACTGATTTTGCTCGATTCCTTTTGTTTTTTCTAACGATTTATATGTTATAGTTTGCTAGCACGATACAGCGGCTTGTCTGCATTTTATATATATGTCCTTTTTATTAGGGGTGTCCTCCGGTGGAGTCGGACGATCTACCTCTAATAAACGGTCCGGGTTGAACCAACTACCATCCTGATTTTGTATATCTTCTGAGCTGGATTTAAGCACACAATTGTTAAAGTATGAAACGTTTTATATTTCTAAAAAAAATACCAAGGTGTGTACATCCGGTAACGCACAAAAGTTTAAAAAGACATTCGGCTCCATTTACTGAAAAGTTTCATAAGAATAAAAAAGAAGTCTAGGTACAGTCTCTTTGACGTACTATAAGTTCTTTGAGGGGTGTATGTAGAAATTCAATAAGTTCAAATCGCAAGGTTTTTACAAAATATATAGGCCGGTGCACGCACTCGGTCGCGCACGAAAGCCTGGAAATGCGATATCCATTTTATTGACAACTGTTGCCGAGAGTGCGCACACCGGGTCGCGCACAAAAGTTTAGTAAGGCTATTTTTATTTACAGACAAATTTTAATGTGTTTAAGAAAAGGCAAGGTACAGACTTTCGAATTCTGTATTGCTTTACAAGGAGTCTCTATGCAACTTGAACAGTGAACAAAACGGCTTGTTTTCGAAAAAAATATTGCCAGAACTTTATTGCCAAAAGTATAGGTTGCATACACGACATTTTTCTGAATTAGCATTTTAAAAACCAATGAAATTCACAGAAAAAAACCATAGGTTTTACACACGTTATAGTTAGGAAGTAGCATTTAAAAAACCTATGAAATTCACTGAAAAAACCATAGGTTTGACACATGTTATAGTTAGCTGGAAATTTTACTGACATAAAACCAATGAAATTCCACGTTATAGTTAGTTGGACTCACTATAACTTGCGCGTGCAATGCACTGCTGATGACGTCACATATTACATCACTCATGACATGGTCAGTGACATCACTCATGACATCACTGATGACACCATCCAGTGAATATGTGTCTTTCTGAAAAATAAATATTAGTGAGTAATGTTTAAATATTTAAATATATATATTAGTGTTTCACTTTGTGTATAAGTGGCTACATGTGTTGGTAAGTAGCTACATGCGTATGTATATGGGTTATTAGATGTTTCTCTTAGTATCAGTATGAGTGTCTATATGGTTTGGTTGGGGTATTACTTAGCACATAGATGCATGAGTGACTGACTCTCTGTTTGTATGTGTTTTGAAGACAGCATATGTGCAGGACTGTATGGGTGGTTGATTGTGTATATGTGTTTGTTAGTGAGTGAATGACTGTCTCACTAGTGTCTTTATCAGTAACGACATATGTTTTAATCTAGTATATGTGAATATTGATGTATATAAGTGAGTATATGTGAGAGTAAGAGATTGAAAGAGTTCCTGTTTAAATAAGTATGTGTTTCTATAAGTGATTGTTTAAGAGAATAAATATGTGTAATTTTCAATAGAAGTAAGGTGGAAGTGTGTGTATAACTCTATATTCAAATAAATGGATGTTCAATAGTTTATTTGCACGTGTGAGTATGTGTGTGAGTAACTTTTCGATGATTGTCGGTGTGTAACAGGATGTATAGGTGTATCAATTCATATGATGAGTGAGTATATGTATGAGTGGATGTGTATATAGATGGTGGAATTACTGAATTACTTGTTGTAACTGATATGGGTATCTGTATTTTTTTTTTAATTTCAGTTTCTATTTTTGAATATGTGTTTCAAGGGTTACATTACAGTGAAAGGAGGTCTGTCACTATGTCACAAGGATGGTGTCATCAGTGATGTCATGAGTGATGTCACTGACCATGTCATGAGTGATGTAATATGTGATGTCATCAGCAGTGCATTGCACGCGCAAGTTATAGTGAGTCCAACTAACTATAACGTGGAATTTCATTGGTTTTATGTCAGTAAAATTTCCAGCTAACTATAACATGTGTCAAACCTATCGTTTTTTCAGTGAATTTCATAGGTTTTTTAAATGCTACTTCCTAACTATAACGTGTGTAAAACCTATGGTTTTTTCTGTGAATATATATATATATATATATATATATATATATATATATATATATTTTTTTTTATCCACAAAGAACCAGAACTTCGGAGAGCACACAATTTCCAAACATAATTGGCGGCAGTTCCTTGTCGTGGAGAAGCACTGCCGAAATGAGGGCCATGGAAACAATGGAACTGTGCCGAGTTTCCCGTTTGAATTTTCAAACTGCACCCGTGATGGTTCATCGTGTCCTGGGGGCCCACTGGAGGGTGTTGCAAAGTTAATTAAAGACTCGGACTGAGTACGGAACCTACAAAGGTAAACTCACTAAGAAAGGGGCACCCCAGACTACTATAGTTAATATATGGACTCAAAGTACCATCATGCAAATGTATGCTAATCATTGACGTAAAGAATAAGACGTGTCAAAATGGTGCCGCTTTCAATTCTGTACCTTTCGAGAACAGCCTGTGATTAAGTAGAACAAAAGCTCCGAAACGCGTTAGGCATATGAAAATTGAACCGAGGAAGTACGAACCATCGTGCGCAATTATGTTTGGAAATTGTGTGCTCTCCGAAGTTCTGGTTCTTTGTGGATAAAATTAATTGGCGGCAGTTCCTTGTCGTGGAGAAGCACCGCCGAAATGAGGGCCATGGAAACAATGGAACTGTGCCGAGTTTCCCGTTGGAATTTTCAAACTGCACCCGTGATGGTTCATCGTGTCCTGGGGGCCCACTGGAGGGTGTTGCAAAGTTAATTAAAGACTCGGACCGAGTACGGAACCTACAAAGGTAAACTCACTAAGAAAGGGGCACCCCAGACTACTATAGTTAATATATGGACTCAAAGTACCATCATGCAAATGTATGCTAATCATTGACGTAAAGAATAAAATGTGTCAAAATGGTGCCGCTTTCAATTCTGTACCTTTCGAGAACAGCCTGTGATCAAGGAGAACAAAAGCTCCAAAACGTGTTAGGCATATGAAAATTGACCCGAGGAAGTACGAACCATTGTGCGCAATTATGTTTGGAAATTGTGTGCTCTCCGAAGTTCTGGTTCTTTGTGGATAAAAAAAAAAATATATATATATATATATATATATATATATATCGCATACAAGTTGTCCTGTCGCAGCGGGAGCACGTATCAGCCGGTGCCAGCGAAGGGACCAGGGCAGTGTCCCGATTGCATAGAATACCAATGACTCGCTGCACACGCCTTGATGTTGGTTGCAGTTTCTTTTATTTCAAAACGTGACAAACACCTACGCGTTTCGAACCGTAGTTCGTGTTCACGGTAGCTTGCATGTGTGGTCCCTTCATTATTTCTATACATTCCGGCCTCTTAGCACGCCCCTATTTTTTGAGGCATGCTGGGACAAGTAGTTTTTAATCATATTTGTGCCATCACATTTGAATTAATGTCGTGTGTTTGTGCAGCATTAGGGCGGTGTTTGGCGTTACTGCATTTAAAAGCGTGTCCCCAGTTAGCTAGGACAATAGCGCTTTGTGACGCACGATATCACACGTGCGTGTAAAATCAGCTCTCTGTTTACCTGAGAGTAGATTGTAATGCGTAACTATGTGGAGAGTACTCCATTTGACAATAAAGGGCTGAGTGCCCTACGTCCCCAATGCTTACAGCTGCTCACGACATTATCATGTTAGCTTGGATTACTTGGCAACATTGACTTGTCAAGAGAAGGGTGACAAAATACAACTCAGTTATCGTGCCAGTGATTAGCAATAAGAGACTAATTTTGCAAATTATTGGATTGATTCATGACACATATATCATCAGTCCTAAAGAAATTGTATTTTTGGACACAAGAGTGTACATAGCAGATGGTTGCCAATGTTGCCAAGTAATCCAAGCTAACATGATAATGTCGTGAGCAGCTGTAAGCATTGGGGACGTAGGGCACTCAGCCCTTTATTGTCAAATGGAGTACTCTCCACATAGTTACGCATTACAATCTACTCTCAGGTAAACAGAGAGCTGATTTTACACGCACGTGTGATATCGTGCGTCACAAAGCGCTATTGTCCTAGCTAACTGGGGACACGCTTTTAAATGCAGTAACGCCAAACACCGCCCTAATGCTGCACAAACCCACGACATTAATTCAAATGTGATGGCACAAATATGATTAAAAACTACATGTCCCAGCATGCCTCAAAAAATAGGGGCGTGCTAAGAGACCGGAATGTATAGAAATAATGAAGGGACCACACATGCAAGCTACCGTGAACACGAACTACGGTTCGAAACGCGTAGGTGTTTGTCACGTTTTGAAATAAAAGAAACTGCAACCAACATCAAGGCGTGTGCAGCGAGTCATTGGTATTATATATATATATATATATATATATATATATATATATATATATATATATATATATATATATATATATATACATATATATATATATATATATATATATATATACACATATATATATTCACTGAAAAAACCAAAGGTTTCACACCAGTTATAGTTAGGAATTAGCATTTGAAAAACCTTTGAAATTCACTGAAACAACCATAGGTTTCACACCAGTTATAGTTAGGAATTAGCATTTAAAAAACCTATTAAATTTACTGAAAAAACCATAGGTTTCACACTAGTTATAGTTAGCTGGAAATTTTACTGACATAAAACCATTGAAATTCCCATGTTATAGTTAGTTGGGCTCACTATAACTTGCGCGACTGCAATGCACTGCTGATGACGTCACATATTACATCACTCATGACATGGTCAGTGACATCACTCATGACATCACTGATGACATAGCGGCGGCTGGAGAGTTTTACTCTTCCCCCATTCGATGAGTTCTGCGCATTAGCAAGTGGGGTGGTGTTCTGACCGAGTTTTCTGCCCCTTTTTTTGAGTGAAGGTGACTGAAGGTGACTTTAGCCTGCTATCATTCTAAGGGGAGGACTAGATCCTCAGACCGGGCCTATTTACACAGTGTTTTCTTTATTCTAGGGCTTATAAACTTATGTTAAGGGATAGATTCCTTGGTATTAGTACTAATCCGTCCTTTTGTAAGAGTGCTAGTATACTTCTAATAGAGTTATGCTTATTTCGGGCCTTGTAGGCCTCGAACGGGAGAGACTCCATCTTTCTTTCTGCCTCGGCAGCTTGAGATGCTTTTAGGTCAAATGTAATGTTTTAGTTATGAGGTTTGTTCGCCTGAAGAGAACTGGCTCAGGCTGGCCCTTATCGAAGAACTGTATTTTTCTTCGTATCGAAGACATAACATCAGGCCGGCCGGTTGAGAACGTGTCCTTGGTACGGGGAGGTACAAGAATTTGGTGGGTGGCAGGTTACTGGCCGTAACTTTCCATGCATGAACAAGGTTCCATATTAGCGAAAGATTGAAGCAGTCAAAGAGTTAGTTCGTAGGCAGCAGCTAGCCGTTAGCATCATTGCAGTTAATCATCTTAAGGCAGATAGTCGCCATTTTGAAGTCCGAGAAAGACCGAAAGCTAATACTCTCTTAGAAAGATTGAAGTTATTTTAGCTGGAGCAGCTGGAGCGCTTTGACATTAAGATCAGAGCATGCAGAGTGAAGCAGTTAGTGATGAGAACGAATACCAGAGTGGTAGAAACTGATTTATAAGATCGAAGCTGGAAGGTGAAGACAGTCTGCGACTGAGAGGAGAGAGGAGTAGTGCAGAACAGCGAGAGTGTAGCTGACAAGACAGAGAATACGAGGAAGGTTCCAGTGACTTGGAGGAAAACGGAGGAGACAGAGCATAGCGGTGCAGACGTGTATCCGGGACTGCAGGGGTGAACCTAAGACGAGCCAAGGCACAGACGAGAAGGGAGCCCAGATGACTACCGAGTCCAGACTTCATACTCATAAGGTGACGTCGACCCTTTCTTATCAGTGTGCACACACATTCTAACCTTTCCTTTTGCTTTTCAGACTATATGTTATATTGCAATATTATATTGTTGGTGTTATTAATGAATAAAGATACCCCAGTTCTTAGTTAACTAGTGTGTGATCGTTACTTCCTTATGAGAAAGTTAACCTTTGTTCTAGTCAGATGCTGTTATGTGAACAGATGCGACTCCCGTCCAGGTATATGGTAACTGAGCAAGGGAGTAGAGGAGCACTCAAAATAGGGAATAACCTTTACACCGTGTAATTTGGCCATTCTTGCGTGGGAGAGGATTGACCTGTCTATCTGTCCCATAATCTATAATATTGTATTATCCTAGTAGATAGAGAGAGAGTTCCCAATATGGAGAAGGTATTCATAGGAAAGGGATCGTCGTTGTGTAGCGGCGTTAAAGAGAGCATCGACTGTGGTCGATGTGTATACCCACAGGATTGTGGCTTGCGAGAGCACCGGGGGGACACGGTGTGTAACGAGAGCATTGGCTATGGTCAATGTGTATACTCAGAGGATTGTGGCTTGTGTATGTAGGAAATAGAGACAGCACTGGGGGGATACAGTGCCTATACCCACAGGATTGTGGCTTGCGAGAGCACCGGGGGACACGGTGTGTAACGAGAGCATTGACTATGGTCAATGTGTATACCCACAAGATTGTGGCTTGTGTATGTAGGCACTGGGGGGATACAGAGCCTATCGCGAGCACTGATGGTGATCAGTGTGTAATGATAAATAATCAGAACTGCCTTAGGGTAGTCTAGTCTGGGCCCATGTTGCCACAAGACTATAAGGTATGAGTGTGGTGTTGTAAAGGATCTAAGCTTGTATATTGCTAATTCCCCATCTTTAGGTAGGTACACAAGTGCCTTTTGTAAGTAGGTCCTGAGGAGGGAGATGGTTACATTTCGGCTGGGTTAGTGGTGTTCTAGTCTGATTCTATCTGGTCCAAAAATCCGGTCATTACATCTGTCTTCTGGCTCCCCTCTTGATCCACTCCCCCACAAACATTGGAAATCTTTCAGGAGGAACTCTTCCAACCTTTATATTCCATCTGTCATCAGTCCTTTAGCACTGCCATGGTCCCTGATAGCTGGAAGCTAGCGGTGGTCTCCCCTCTCCTAAAGAAACCTACCCTTGACCCCACCTGTTTGTCTGACTATCGGCCAATCTCATTGCTCCCTTTTCCAGTCAAGATCATGGAAAAACTTGTGACCCGGTCTCTATCCAGCTTTTTGGAAGGTAACACCTGTCTGGATGTGGCCCAGTTCGGCTTCCGGGCAGCCCACGGCACGGAGTTGGCGCTGGTGGTCGTGTTGGACACCCTTCGATCTCGGGTCGACAATGGTCGAGCAGCCTTTTTAGTGTTGCTCGACATGTCGGCCGCGTTCAACACGGTCAGCCACCCCATTCTTATCAACAGGCTGGAGGAGGCCGGGGGTCTGGCACATGATTGGCTGATCTCCTATCTCCAGAACAGATACCAGGTGGTGGCACTACCCCCTTTTCGATCAGGCATTAGGAGAGTGGGAAAGGGTGTTCCTCAGGGGACTGCGATCATCCCCATCCTGTTCAATCTGTACCTGTGCCCCCTGATCAATCCCTTCGGCATCTCAGTGATTAATTATGCCGGCGACACCCAGCTCATCTTTTCCCTTGAAGGAGAAGATGCTGTGTCTATAGAGACTTTCCATCATTGCATGACTGCCACTGACGATTGGTTGATGAACAACTCCCTCCAATTTAATAGTTCTAAGACCGAGGTACTCCACTGCTCATCGGACCGCGTCCCGCGCTCTCTACCAACTGATCTCTGGCCTTCTTCCTCCTTGGGCAATGTGGTGGCGGCGGATTCCGCCCGCAACCTCGGAGTCATGTTTGACTCTAACCTTCAGCTGGACGGTTTTGTTAATAAAACCATTTCCACATGCATGATGCTACTCCGCACCTTGCGGAAAATCCTCCCCCTGCTCCCGCTCCAGGATAGACCAGAGGTTGTGCGTGGCATTATCCTTAGCAGGATAGATTATTGTAATGTACTGCTTCTGGGGGAACCCGGCACTCTGATCAACAAGCTGCAGCGCATTTAAAACATGGCTGGGAAGCTGGCTCTTTCTAGGCCGCACGCTGCCTCCTCTTCCCTTGCACTTAAATACCTTCACTGGTTGCCAGTTCAACAGTGAATTGTTTTTAAATCATCCTGCCTGGTCTTTAAGGCTCTACATGACCAAGGTCCAGTCATGCTACATAACCTCTTTTCTTGGTACCACGCAGCGAGACCTTTACGCTCTTCTTCATTACATCTTGTGGTGGTTCCGAGGATCCATAGGCTACGGATGGGGGGGCCGGTCCTTTGGACACGCAGCTGCCAAGCTCTGGAATTCCCTCCCTCTGTCCTTGAGGAGCTTGGAGGACCTCCCATCCTTCAAGAAAAGTCTGAAAACTCATCTCTTCCCTAGAACAGCTTAACAACGTGTCTGTGTAGATTGTTCAGTAGAGTCAAAAGCACCAGGATACCCTCTGGGTGGCAGATTCGCGCTATATAAGTGCTCAATACATACAATACATACATCATTGTGACGTATCGCATAGCCGCGTCCGCGTGATACGCTCGTCGTAAACGCACCCGGAAGCACTCGAGCGCATATGGTCGCGCAACGTAAGCATCCGAAACGCTTACGCGACACGCCCACTGGGCGCGCCCCGGGGCACGTAGCGTAAGCGCGTCAGGTCATGTGACCTAAAAATACCACTTTTTATTGGTGCAGGACAGTTTTGGTTTCCAAATGATGAAAGCCATGGTCATGTGACCTGAAATTAACTCTTTTCATTGGTTTAGGACAGTTTTTTTTCCTAATGCTGAAAGCCCCCACCTTTTTTCCTCATTCTCACTTTGTACTTTGAGTGAAGAAGACCTGTTGAAAGACCTCTCTGTACTTTTTTGGACTGAAAAATGGCTTCAGTAGCAGCAGCAGCAGGAGCATCTAAGCCACCACCACCAAGAGGACCACCACAACACCACACTGGTGGAGATGAAGAAGAGAAAGAGGAGGAGGAGGAAGAGGAGGGGAGGAGGACATTCCTGCCAGAAGACAATACCCCATATAGGCCAAAGCCACACATTGTATAGGAGTTTTTGTTCCATCCCAAGTGGCCAAAAAAGGTGAATGCGCCAAAGGTGACTTGCCTAATCTGTAACATGGAATTTTCTAGGGGGAACCCTAACAAAAAATACTCATTTGGCAATAACACCATGATTCGCCACATGCAGCGCAAGCATCCCAGCAACTATGCTGCGGCAGAGGTGAGAGAACTGGCCAGTAACCCTCCCCAATCTTCACCCAGCACCTCAAAAAGAAAGCAACCCACTCCATCGGGACCTGAGACAAGAGAGATGGTCCCAAACATTCAACCCCAGTTTGGGAAATACATGATCACTTGTATTTTTTGTGGGAAAACCATCACCTATGGTGAGCAAAGCATAAAGCTCATCAACCGTGCTGGTGACAACCACAAATGCCCCAAAAATCCATAATTTTTTCCTGTTTTTTTTTTGCTCTAGTTGAGCCGTTTTCAATTCCTTGTTTTTTGTTTCTCCCCATAAAAATAACAAAAAAAATATAAAATAGTTCATAAAATCCCCAAAAAGTACAAAATGTTCAAAAAAACATTAAAAAAAATATAACAACAAAAAGAGAAAAAAAACAGTTCTTTTCGGAACTACCTCCAGGTTATAAAAAAAGGCTACATTTTTTCTTTTTTCCCCATGGTACGCTCCCCGGTCCGCTCCCCAATGCGCGTACCGGACGGTCCCCCCCGCCCTTTTATGGCCCCCATATCAAACCTAGGGGGTCAGGGGGGTCTATCCTGCCCTCTTTTGGTCATTCCCCTCTTTGTTTTTGCCACCTCTTGTGTCTCGATCCTACTGAGACACAAGATGGCGGCCGCTCCGGACTGTTTGGAATGTTTACAGACACCCGAGATACAATCAGCTTTCCGCACGCGAACTCGCGTAGCGCGCTGGTTCGCGCCCTGGTGCGCGTACCGAGGGCGCGCTTATAGATATATATATTTTTTTTAACCTCAATTACTCAAAATCCACTGGAGCACATATCTTGAGACATAGCAAAGGCACATCGGGTACCAGTCCGTACAATTTTGCAAAGTTTTGTGGAAACCCGTTCAGCCGTTCGGGCTAAAAGTGAGGTCGACCGCCCTATGGAAATTAACATGGGGAAAACACATTTTGGGACCCCCCTTTTTTCTCAGCCCCCGCTTGACGAATCCCCCCCAAACTTTCAGGCAAGGACCAGAGCGCCGCGAGGCAAATTTGAGGAATTTTCAAGCAGATTCCTCATTTTGATTTTATTCCATAGTTATTGAAGAGTTTTTTTCCTAATTTATTTTATTATAACCATTTCTCACCCTCTAGTGGGCTATACATTGAGGATTAGTTATGATTTGACGGATTCTATCATCAATTTTAGTACTCATTATAATTAATTAATTATACCTCTTTATGGATGTCCCTACCAACTAATTTTTTTAAACCAATTCATTCATCATATTGTTTGTTTATGTCTATATATTAGTGCTATATGTATATATCCATTTCCATTTTTATAAGTATATTGCACATTCTTTTCTATTTCTGCTATTCCTCTATATTTTCCGAATTACTCAAACAACCATATTCCATTAATCCACATCATTTTTTACAAATGTACATACAGTTCTTCACTTTGGTTCAGACCCATCGGGGTCATTGTCCTGAAATTAAGTATTTGCTGTGATTCTCTGCATCTCAAAGTTCTTTCCCTGTCACCACCCCTCTCATGTGGGATGATGGTTTTTAATGCATAACATTTTAACAATGTCCAATCCCCATTGTGGGTACTCTCCATGTGTTTCGCGACAGCATTATTTCTGTCCTTATTTACTGTCGCTCTTACATGCTCCAAAACTCTCTTTTTTAATTCATTCTTAGTACTTCCAATGTACTTAAGAGGACATGGACATTCTATCACATTTACCACATGAGTACTTAGACATGTAATCAATTCCTTGATTTTCCATTTTTTGTTATTGGGCATCAGTACTTCCTTCCTGTTTACTGCTATTTGGCACACCTTACAGTGCTGGCATTTGATAAAACCTTTTGTTTTCATCCATTGTATTCGTTTCTTTTTCTTGGTATGATCCGGATGGTGACTCTGTACAAGTCTATCTTTCAGGTTTTTGGCACGTCTGAAGGTTACCTGTGGATGCTTCCCCATTATTTTACTTGTTGTGGGGTCTAGTTGAAGTAGTTTCCAGTTTTTTCTTATGATGCCCACAATTTGCTTGGATTCTCTTGTATAATCCAGAATCAATCTTACTTTTCTTTCCTCTGTTTTATTTATGGTTTTTGTGGCTTCACGTTTAGTTGTTAGTGCGTCTTTCCTTTCTTTCTCATTTGCTCTCTTCCAACCTTTTTCAATAACTTTCTTATTGAAGCCCCGGTTTTTGAATCATCGTGCCATTGCATGGCTAGTCTTTTTCCATTCGCTTTCCTCTGAACAAATCTGTCTTAATCTTAAAAATTCACCATACGGAATATTTTCTTTTACAGAAGGTTTATGAAAACTGCTAGCATGTAACATAGAATTTGTGGCAGTCTCCTTTCTGTGTAAGGTCATTTCAACGTTATCATTTCGAATATATATTTCTGTATCAAGAAAAATCGCTTTGTTTTTACTGATGTTGTAAGTGAATCTTATGTTAGTGCTTGATGAATTTAGGATTTATAAATAGGCCTCGAATTCTTGACTAGTTCCTTCCCATACAATTAGAAGGTTGTCGATATATCTGACCCATTTTGCTATTTTTTTTACATAGATGTCATTGTCCGGGTGCCATGCAATTTGTTGTTCCCACCACCCCATGGTGAGGCATGCATATGCCGAGCTGAATGAGAACCCCATTGCACATCCCTTGGTTTGTTGGAAGATTTCCTCCCCAAATAGAAAGATGTTTTGGGTTAAGCACATTTCCACCATATCAATTAACATTTGGTTATGTCTGTTAAATTGAATGTCTCTTTCTTTTAGGAAGTAAGCACAAACATTTAATCCGATGTTATTCTCAATATTAGTATACAATGATACTATGTCCATGGTGATGAGCATGTAATTAGACTGCCATGGTAGTTCCTCTAGATATTTAAGAAGATCTGTTGTATCCCGTAAGTAGGAGCTCAAATTCATCACAAATGGCATTAGAAAAAAGTCAATACAGTTGGCTACTGGTTCCATAAGTGACCCCTTAGATGAAACAATGGGCCTCCCTGGTGGTTTGAGGGGATTTTTATGAACTTTAGGCAAAAAATATATAGTGCCATCACTGGGTGATCCGTTGTCAAAAATGTACTTTCATCTTGGTCAATGAGATTTTGATCAATCCACATCTTGAGTTTTTTTATCCAGCTTATCTTTGAAAAGTTCAGTTGAGGGTAGCCCGCCTAAGAAGAACTGCCCAATAGAGCCAAAACCAACAAGCACTTATGGAGCCCCAACGACGATTAGGCAACAACAAAATCGCGAACAAACCCACGATCAGCCAGCATATGACCAGACCCCTATTAAGATTACTAAAACAGGGAATGACAGGCAGTGCCTCAAACAAAAACCAATTGACCCGATGGGAACAATTCAACACAAAATAGGAAGCCATGACTCATTAAGGAACATCATCCCGATCAAAGTTACAAAAACCGGGAAAAACCGTAATTGCACAGCCCTGAGCAACTCCCTTCCTCAACCGAAAAACAATCACACGTTACGAACCAGTCATTTGGCCACAAGGGGATCTAGGGGATAGGGTAACATAAGAAAGGTGACTCCAAAAATAAAACATAGTTCTGCAAGTAAATTCAACCTTTCTGTTCTCGGTCCTCGAGAACCGTTAACAGTTTCAGCTGCTGAACTAGAACCAATTCTGACATTTACTCCCGAATACGAGACAAAGGGTATGCATGAGATCCTAAATAGAGGAAACCTATTAAAACTAACCTGGCTTATTCCAGAGCTAAGGGGCATATCCACCCAGTTCTTAGTTTTAGTTGAGTTTCGCCAAAAGAAAGACTCAATAGACGCCGAAGTCTCTGTTACCACCTGGGCTTCCAAGGAGATAGCAGCTAAGATCTTTGCAAACAGAGGTCCATTCGAACACTGGTGAATTACCCTCACGCAGCATATGTGCCCGAGATCTCCTTTCCGCTTTCAAAAAGTACACTGAACACAAGCAGGGAGGACTTAACCAGTTGCAAGCAATTTTCGTGCCTCGAGGGTGCTCTATCGGCCATATCAATTTATAAGGCCGGAAAGACAAATACGCTCTTACCGCAATCTCGCATAGGAGGGCCGCCTAGCCAGGACTGGTCTTGGATCCCGTTTACCCTCAACCAAAAGAATACCTAAAATAAACGAGCAACCAACCCCAGGCATATTGTTCAAAGAAGCAACCAAGGATAGGTTTAAACCGGTCAAAATAAGCATTTGCAGTTGGAACATCCACGAATTCAGTAGTATGGACCAGGACCAGGAGACACAACAGTTCTTTCAAAAACATGACATTCTTTTGCTACAAGAGACATGAAACCTGGTATCCCCTGCCATTCCCGGCTTCGCAGAATACGACATACTGGCAGAGAAAACGTCCACTTTTGGGCACCCCTGTGGAGGGCTTTCGACATATGTCTCTCAGAAATTCAATTGGGAATCAGAAAATCAGGATGTGAGACTGAGCTGGGTCCAAGTAACAAAGATCACTGCAAAACCCCAGCACCAACAGTTAATAATAAATGTTTACATACACCCTGATCGTGCAAAAAAAAAAGAGAAATTGGCCACTCTTATCAAACTTATAGAAACGCTTCAGAAATCAAATTCTCAAAGTTTGTTGATACTATCAGGTGACTTTAACCTCAACTTAACTTGTGATGAGTTGTGCACTCACAACCCAAGGCTAAAATCCTGGGTACAGAATAAATTATTCACCCCAAGAAAACTTACAACGCTGGGATTAACGATATTAAAACCCACAAGGACAAGCATATCATCACCAGTACCCACGTACATGAGTGGCAAGATATCATCAACTATTGATTTTACATTAATTAGCAACAACCTTCTAGATTCTGTTGAGGGCTACGAGATAGCAATACGAACAGAAAGTGACCACTTTCCTCAAATTATACGCACAATATAGGGGAGTCTGAGACCCCACAGCTAACTGTCCTCTCTCATCAGCCAGAGAAGTACAATCTACGAAGTTTGCGATGGAGAGGCAGTGGAACAGAAAGCCATCTTTGAAACAGCGAGTAACTTTTTTTCAAAAGATGAACACGCGCAAAATGAAGACCAAGTTTTGATTTGAGAAAAATTGTTAGAGTTTTGTCCCTTAAACATTCAGTACCTCCTGCTTCGCAATGCGGCCCAAAAGTTCTGAGGGAACCCTGGTTTAACACCGAATTATTACAAGAAAAGAGAAAAATTGCCCGGGAGAAACGGAAGGTGACAAGGACCAACAACCAGGGCGCCAAATCAAACCACCTTTTTGTTAGGAGTATGAGAAGAAATTATCGCAAAATGGTGTGGAAAGCAAAGGCAAAACACAAGGAAGCGACGTGGGTAAAATTATTACTCGCAAGTAAAAAGCGAAATACAAGGGATTTTTGGGGCATCATTAACAAATTAAACAACGTCGAAGCAATGTCACTGGACCCCGGCATCAGCAATCAAGGTTGGGAAGTCCATGTAATAACCTCTATTTAAAAAGGGAATCTCCTCCTCCTGAAAAACATCAACATATAACCATAGTAACGAAAGTGAGTCAATCGAAAGGAGCCTCAGATATGTTAACAATCTCCAAGCATATAGGCAGGATCAATCAGTTGATGAAAGAGCCGGCATTATTTTCCATCGAAAGAGTCAAAAGGCACATAAACAACCTTAAACCTGAAGGTGCACCGGGACCTAATGGTCTCCCAATGCAGTATTCAAATACAACGAGGAATTTTGGGCACACCATCTCTCTGCCCAGTTCAACCAAGTTTTTATCCGTAAGCAGCTACCCCCATCGTGGAAAGGAAACATCATCCACCCGATCTATAAAAAGGGGGACAGGAGATTACCACGGAATTATCGGCTGATTTCTCTAATTTATGTGGAAGCCAAGCTTTACCCCTCATGCATATTGGAGGAGTTTCAGGACTGGGTGGATAATAACAATGTAATCCCCAGCTACCAAACAGGCTTTAGAAAAGGGACGGGGACTATAACAAATCTTTCTGCCCTAGCCCTCCTGATGGAAAAAGCCAAAATAAAGAACCATCGGCTATACGGCTGCTTTATCGACATTGTAGGTCCATTCGATCGAGTCAGCAGGGGGAGACTCTGGGAAAAACTTAAGGAGTGGGGGTTGTCAAAAAACCTACTCAACGCAGTTATGCTCCTGTACTCTGACACGTGGGCAAGGGTTAAACAAGGCCAAGGTTCAAGTCTAACGTCCAAAATAGCAACCGAGGACGGATTAAAACAGGGCTGCATCCTGGCCCCATGTTTATTTAACTTATACCTTGCTGACTTAGGAAAAAACCTTGGTGAAACCGAAAGCCACGCTCCCAAACTTGGAAACACCCCACTACCAATTATGCAGTTCGCAGACGACATTGTCCTCTTAAGCAGAACTCCAATTGGGCTGCAAAGACTGATAAACGCTTTACAATCCTATATAGACCATGAACATCTGGAATTGAATAGGGAAAAAACAAAAGTGGTATGACTGATTGAGCGCAAGAGTATTAAATTTAGCTGGACATCTAACAACCTTGCAATAGAAGAACAGCAATTTTATCGGTACCTGGGGATGACCCTCGGCAAAGAGAACTCCAAAAAAGAACACACAATGGTGCTAAAAGCTAAGTCTCAGACATTAATTTACGGTTATAGGCAACTTTTACAAAAACTGGGTGGTCCTAACCACACCGACCTTCTAAAATTAATGGCCGCGCAGATCCTACCAACTCTGTCATAAGGTTTGGTTACATGGCTTGGAGGGGAGGCCGGTCTATTAAATGAACTACAAAATAAAATTTATAAAGACGTATTTAAATTACCCAAATGCTTTTCAGCAGCCCAGGTGCGTCTAGAATTTGGACTACAAAATCAAATCTTTCGGTCCATGTCAAGATTCACCAAATTTTGCCATAAACTTTGTGCTGCTGATCCAGATTCTTTAAATAATTCCTGCTGGCAAGAAATGAATCATGACATCACCCAGCCCTCGAGTAACACCATGGGCTATTTACTCGCGAACCTGCCTTACTGAGCTTGAACTGCTAGAAGCTTGGAATAGAAAAATCAACCAAGTCTACTTTTGCAAAATTGCTAATTCCATCGCCAACAAGGAAATCACTATTAGAAGATAAACAAACATTGACTCGCCGACGTCACGCCTGGACAGTAATCTCTTCTTACTCATTCCAACAACCCCAGGCATATTTGGCAACCCATTTTAGTCAATATTTAAAAAAAATCCTATTGACTTCCGTATGGGTCTCCATGAAACCAAGGATTTAAGACCCTACTGGAAACCTCAAGAAGAATGCCAAAAATGTAGACTTTGCGGTCACCAAAATGAATCTCTAACTCATTTGTTTTGTTTGTGCCCAGTCCTTATGGTATTTAGAAGACAGTATCTAAGGGACATTCTGAATAAATTGAACATAAGAACATGTCAACAGGCTTTCATAACCTGGCTGGGAGGTTCTTCTCCAATTTTGACTTGTCGGGGCCTCAAATTCATGATCGAGGCTAGAAAGCAGCTACAGGTCTGTTAGTGATCATTCAAAGTCTTGACTGAGGCCCAATCAACCATCCTGGTGCGTCCTGTTCATTATAAGTCATTATTGTTGCTATTGGGGGGACCCGGGGAAAAGTTGTAATTTTTTTTTTTTTCTGCTTTTGAAGTTTTAATGACAATATGTTGTGATTTTAGGCCAATTCTAAGTACCTTATTGTAAGGAGTTTTATTAATTCAACAATAAAAAAATGATTGATTGGAATGAATCTTTGATAGTTTATTTGCATGTGTGAGTAACTCTATGGGTGAGTGTCGGTGTGCAACAGCATGTATAGGTGTAATAGTACATATGATGAATGAGTACATGTATGAGTGACTGTATAGAACTGTTGGTGAATGAGTGCAAATGTGTATGTAGATGGTGGAATTACTGAATAGGTTGTTGTAACTGGTATTGGTATCTCCATTTTTTTGAAAATTTTAGATTCTATTCTTGAATGTGTGTATCAAAGGTTATATTACGCTGAGAGGAGGTCTGCCACTATTTCACAAGAATGATGTCATCAGTGATGTTATCAGTGATGTCATTTGAGAAGTCATCAGTCATGTCATGAGTGATGTCACTGACCATGTCATGAGTGATGTAATATGTGATGTCATCAGCAGAGCATTGCGGGCGCGTGAGTTATAGTTAGCTGAACTAACTATAACGGGGGAATTTTAAATGGTTTTGTATGAGAGAAATGTCCAGCTAATTATAACATGGGTGAAACCTATGGTTTTTTCAGTAAATTCCTAAGGGTTTTTTAAATGTTAATTCCTAACTATAAAGTGGCTGAAACCTATGGTTTTTTCAGTGAATTTCTAAGGTTTTTTAAATGCTAATTCCTAACTATAACGTGCCTGAAACCTATGGTTTTTTCAGTGGATATATATATGCACTGGAAAACTAAACACCCACTTCCCTTACGAAGAAATGGAAAGTTTGCATCTCTGCAACCTTTCTAATTTTTCACCTTAGTCATCTTCCACTCAATCAACACAACAGCCACAAATACACACACCTACTTGATACCATTCTTGCCTAAGCTTATCAATTATTCTTCTTTAATTCAAATTAAAAGTGCAGTTCCTTTATTTAGCCTTCTTGGTAACTACTACCCATGAATAGCAGTGGGTAATTTTCACACTTCTGTCCTTTCCTGCATCTTTTCTACCACACACTGCGGCAGGTTTACAAGCCCCTTGCGCCACTTTTGCATCATTTTTCCCACAACCTTGTAAATCTGCCCAACTGTGTGTACTTTATGCACTAGCTTTCTTCCTTAGTTGTTGTACTAGTTTCTCTTGCTCCCACTGCAGAATCCAACACCCTATCTGTGTAATGACCTGGAAATCCAAAGATCAACTTCACTGACAATGCAGTGGGTAGTTTGCATCTCTCGAACCTTTCTTATTTTTCACGTTTTTCATCTTCCACTCAATCTCCACATCATCCACACATACACACTCATTTGCTCTCTTCCAACCTTTTTCGATAACTTTCTTATTGAAGCCCCGGTTTTTGAATCATTGTGCCATTGCATGGCTAGTCTTTTTCCATTCGCTTTCCTCTGAACAAATCCGTCTTAATCTTAAAAATTCACAATACGGAATATTTTCTTTTACAGAAGGTTTATGAAAACTGCTAGCATGTAACATAGAATGTGTGGCAGTCTCCTTTCTGTGTAAGGTCATTTCAACGTTATCATTTCGAATATATATTTCTGTATCAAGAAAAATCGCTTTGTTTTTACTGATGTTGTAAGTGAATCTTATGTTAGTGCTTGATGAATTTAGGATTTATAAATAGGCCTCGAATTCTAGACTAGTTCCTTCCCATACAATTAGAAGGTTGTCGATATATCTGACCCATTTTGCTATTTTTTTTATATAGATGTCATTGTCCGGGTGCCATGCAATTTGTTGTTCCCACCACCCCATGGTGAGGCATGCATATGCCGGGCTCAATGAGAACCCCATTGCACATCCCTTGGTTTGTTGGAAGATTTCCTCCCCAAATAGAAAGATGTTTTGGGTTAAGCACATTTCCACCATATCAATTAACATTTGGTTATGTCTGTTAAATTGAATGTCTCTTTCTTTTAGGCAGTAAGCACAAACATTTAATCCAATGTTATTCTCAATATGAGTATACAATGATACTACGTCCATGGTGATGAGCATGTAATTAGACTGCCATGGTAGTTCCTCTAGATATTTAAGAAGATCTGTTGTATCCCGTAAGTAGGAGCTCAAATTCATCACAAATGGCATTAGAAAAAAGTCAATACAGTTGGCTACTGGTTCCATAAGTGACCCCTTAGATGAAACAATGGGCCTCCCTGGTGGTTTGAGGGGATTTTTATGAACTTTAGGCAAAAAATATATAGTGCCATCACTGGGTGATCCGTTGTCAAAAATTTACTTTCATCTTGGTCTATGAGATTTTGATCAGTCCACATCTTGAGTTTTTTTATCCAGCTTATCTTTGAAAAGTTCAGTTGAGGGTAGCCCGCCTAAGAAGAACTGCCCAATAGAGCCAAAACCAACAAGCACTTATGGAGCCCCAACGACGATTAGGCAACAACAAAATTGCGAACAATCCCACGATCAGCCAGCATATGACCTGACCCCTATTAAGATTACTAAAACAGGGAATGACAGGCAGTGCCTCAAACAAAAACCAATTGACCCGATGGGAACAATTCAACACAAAATAGGAAGCCATGACTCATTAAGGAACATCATCCCGATCAAAGTTACAAAAACCGGGAAAAACCGTAATTGCACAGCCCTGAGCAACTCCCTTCCTCAACCGAAAAACAATCACACGTTACGAACCAGTCATTCGGCCACAAGGGGATCTAGGGGATAGGGTAACATAAGAAAGGTGACTCCAAAAAAAAACATAGTTCTGCAAGTAAATTCAACCTTTCTGTTCTCGGTCCTCGAGAACCGTTAACAGTTTCAGCTGCTGAACTAGAACCAATTCTGACATTTACTCCCGAATACGAGACAAAGGGTATGCATGAGATCCTAAATAGAGGAAACTTATTAAAATTAACCTGGCTTATTCCAGAGCTAAGGGGCATATCCACCCAGTTCTTAGTTTTAGTTGAGTTTCGCCAAAAGTAAGACTCAATAGACGCCGAAGTCTCTGTTACCACCTGGGCTTCCAAGGAGATAGCAGCTAAGATCTTTACAAACAGAGGTCCATTCGAACACTGGTGAATTACCCTCACGCAGCATATGTGCCCGAGATCTCCTTTCCGCTTTCAAAAAGTACACTGAACACAAGCAGGGAGGACTTAACCAGTTGCAAGCATTTTTCGTGCCTCGAGGGTGCTCTATCGGCCATATCAATTTATAAGGCCGGAAAAACAAATACGCTCTTACCGCAATCTCGCATAGGAGGGCCGCCTAGCCAGGACTGGTCTTGGATCCCGTTTACCCTCAACCAAAAGAATACCTAAAATAAACGAGCAACCAACCCCAGGCATATGGTTCAAAGAAGCAACCAAGGATAGGTTTAAACCGGTCAAAATAAGCATTTGCAGTTTTGAACATCCACGAATTTAGTAGTATGGACCAGGACCAGGAGACTAAGCATGGGTGAATTTTGCGAATCTGGCGTTCGCGAATTTTGCGAATTTGCGATCTCGCAATCCGCAAAATCCGCGAATTCTCGCGAATTTGCAGATTTTTTTTTTGTGTTCGCAAGGATTTCTGCCAGTTTGCAAGGATTTCTGCCAGTTCGCGAGGGTTTTGTACCAGTTCGCAATTGCGAACTTACATGTCGGCTCGCAACGGTCACGATTATGTTGTTTCTACGTCTGGTTCATCATCACAGGTTCCCAGAAACCTCTGTTTCACCCTTGCCACCCTCTGTTTTACCCATGCCATCCTCTGGTGTATCAATGCCACCCTCTGGTTCATCATTACTGTAGATTATGGGGGGGAAAAGCAAGCACACCTGCCTGCTTCAACTGACATGAATTAATTTGGGGTTGATTTATTAATGTGTCACTGTTTTAAAATTCCAGTCTGGCACCTGCTTCCTTATCTGTAATTTGCTTTCTGTTGCAGTGCAGTTTTTTTTTCCAGGACCTTTGTGGCCTACTTGTAGCTATTCTATGAGCCTGCTGTGAGGGTCAGAGCAGGGTCATATAATTGTTGCAACTAGCAACTGAACTCTGGAGGGGCCCTTGTCAGGAAGCACTACAGGGAATGGTTACTAATGATGAGTTTGAACTTTTGAACCTGCTGAATGCTTTTTTTGTGTTCGCAAGGATTTCTGCCAGTTTGCAAGGATTTCTGCCAGTTCGCAAGGGTTTTGTACCAGTTCGCAATTGCGAACTTACATGTTGGCTCGCAACGGTCACGATTATGTTGTTTCTACGTCTGGTTCATCATCACAGGTTCCCAGAACCCTCTGTTTCACCCCTGCCACCCTCTGTTTTACCCATGCCATCCTCTGGTGCATCAATGCCACCCTCTGGTTCATCATCACTGTAGATTATGGGGGGAAAAGCAAGCACACCTGCCTGCTTCAACTGACATGAATTAATTTGGGGTTGATTTATTAATGTGTCACTGTTTTAAAATTCCAGTCTGGCACCTGCTTCCTTATCCGTAATTTGCTTTCTGTTGCAGTGCAAATTTTTTTCCAGGACCTTTGTGGCCTACTTGTAGCTATTCTATGAGCCTGCTGTGAGGGTCAGAGCAGGGTCATATAATTGTTGCAACTAGCAACTGAACTCTGGAGGGGCCCTTGTCAGGAAGCACTACAGGGAATGGTTACTAATGATGAGTTTGAACTTTTGAACCTGCTGAATGCTTTTTTTGTGTTCGCAAGGATTTCTGCCAGTTCGCAAGGATTTCTGCCAGTTCGTCGAGGGTTTTGTGTAAGTTTGCAATTGCGAACTTACACCGCACGCAGCAAAAAATCTGCTGCGTGCGAATTTGCGGATTTTGCGGGAAATTCGCGGATCTCGCGGATTGCGAATTTACCGAAAATCCGCAAAATCCGCGAGCGTAACGGATTTTCCGCCCATGCTTACAGGAGACACAACAGTTCTTTCAAAAACATGACATTCTTTTGCTACAAGAGACATGAAACCTGGTATCCCCTGCCATTCCCGACTTCGCAGAATACCACATAGTGGCTGAGAAAACGTCCACTTTTGGGCACCCCTGTGGAGGATTCAATTGGGAATCAGAAAATCAGGATGTGGGACTGAGCTGGGTCCAAGTAACAAAGATCACTGCAAAACCCCAGCACCAACAGTTAATAATAAATGTTTACATACACCCTGATCGTGCAAAAAAAAAAGAGAAATTGGCCACTCTTATCAAACTTATAGAAACGCTTCAGAAATCAAATTCTCAAAGTTTGTTGATACTATCAGGTGACTTTAACCTCAACTTAACTTGTGATGAGTTGTGCACTCACAACCCAAGGCTAAAATCCTGGGTACAGAATAAATTATTCACCCCAAGAAAACTTACAACGCTGGGATTAAGGATATTAAAACCCACAAGGACAAGCATATCATCACCAGTACCCACGTACATGAGTGGCAAGATATCGTCAACTATTGATTTTACATTAATTAGCAACAACCTCCTAGATTCTGTTGAGGGCTACGAGATAGCAATACAAACAGAAAGTGACCACTTTCCTCAAATTATACGCACAATATAGGGGAGTCTGAGACCCCACAGCTAACTGTCCTCTCTCATCAGCCAGAGAAGTACAATCTACGAAGTTTGCGATGGAGAGGCAGTGGAACAGAAAGCCATCTTTGAAACAGCGAGTAACTTTTTTTCAAAAGATGAACAAGCGCAAAATGAAGACCAAGTTTTGATTTGAGAAAAATTGTTAGAGTTTTGTCCCTTAAACATTCGGTACCTCCTGCTTCGCAATGCGGCCCAAAAGTTCTGAGGGAACCCTGGTTTAACACCGAATTATTACAAGAAAAGAGAAAAATTGCCCGGGAGAAACGGAAGGTGACAAGGACCAACAACCAGGGCGCCAAATCAAACCACCTTTTTGTTAGGAGTATGAGAAGAAATTATCGCAAAATGGTGTGGAAAGCAAAGGCAAAACACAAGGAAGCGACGTGGGTAAAATTGTTACTCGCAAGTAAAAAGCGAAATACGAGGGATTTTTGGGGCATCATTAACAAATTAAACAACGTCGAAGCAATGTCACAGGACCCCGGCATCAGCAATCAAGGTTGGGAAGTCCATGTAATAACCTCTATTTAAAAAGGGAATCTCCTCCTCCTGAAAAACATCAACATATAACCATAGTAACGAAAGTGAGTCAATCGAAAGGCTCCTCAGATATGTTAACAATCTCCACGCATATAGGCAGGATCAAACAGTCGATGAAAGAGCCGGCATTATTCTCCATCGAAAGAGTCAAAAGGCACATAAACAACCTTAAACCTGAAGGCGCACCGGGACCTAATGGTCTCCCAATGCAGTATTCAAATACAACAAGGAAATTTGGACACACCATCTCTCTGCCCAGTTCAACCAAGTTTTTATCCGTAAGCAGCTACCCCCATCGTGGAAAGGAAACATATTCCACCCGATCTATAAAAAGGGGGACAGGAGATTACCACGGAATTATCGGCTGATTTCTCTAATTTATGTGGAAGCCAAGCTTTACCCCTCATGCATATTGGAGGAGATTCAGGACTGGTTGGATAATAACAATTTAATCCCCAGCTACCAAACAGGCTTTAGAAAAGGGACGGGGACTATAACAAATCTTTCTGCCCTAGCCCTCCTGATGGAAAAAGCCAAATTAAAGAACCATCGGCTATACGGCTGCTTTATCGACATTATAGGTCCATTCAATCGAGTCAGCAGGGGGAGACTCTGGGAAAAACTTAAGGAGTGGGGGTTGTCAAAAAACCTACTCAACGCAGTTATGCTCCTGTACTCTGACACGTGGGCAAGGGTTAAACAAGGCCAAGGTTCAAGTCTAACGTCCAAAATAGCAACAGAGGACGGATTAAAACAGGGCTGCGTCCTGGCCCCATGTTTATTTAACTTATACCTTGCTGACTTAGGAAAAAACCTTGGTGAAACCGAAAGCCACGCTCCCAAAAAGGAAACACCCCACTACCAATTATGCAGTTCGCAGACGACATTGTCCTCTTAAGCAGAACTCCAATTGGGCTGCAAAGACTGATAAATGCTTTACAATCCTATATAGACCATGAACATCTGGAATTGAATAGGGAAAAAACTAAAGTGGTATGACTGATTGAGCGCAAGAGTATTAAATTTAGCTGGACATCTAACAACCTTTCAATAGAAGAACAGCAATTTTATCGGTACCTGGGGATGACCCTCGGCAAAGACAACTCCAAAAAAGAACACACAATGGCGCTAAAAGCTAAGTCTCAGACATTAATTTACGGTTATAGGCAACTTTTACAAAAACTGGGTGGTCCTAACCACACCCACCTTCTAAAATTAATGGCCGCGCAGATTCTACCAACTCTGTCATAAGGTTTGGTTACATGGCTTGGAGGGGAGGCCGGTCTATTAAATAAACTACAAAATAAAATTTATAAAGACGTATTTAAATTACCCAAATGCTTTTCAGCAGCCCAGGTGCGTCTAGAATTTGGACTACAAAATCAAATCTTTCGGTCAAATGTCAAGATTCACCAAATTTTGCCATAAACTTTGTGCTGCTGATCCAGATTCTTTAAATAATTTCTGCTGGCAAGAAATGAATCATGACATCACCCAGCCCTCGAGTAACACCATGGGCTATTTACTTGCGAACCTGCCTTACTGAGCTTGAACTGCTAGAAGCTTGGAATAGAAAAATCAACCAAGTCTACTTTTGCAAAATTGCTAATTCCATCGCCAACAAGGAAATCACTATTAGAAGATAAACAAACATTGACTCACCGACGTCACGCCTGGACAGTAACCTCTCCTTACTCATTCCAACACCCCAGGCATATTTGGCAACCCATTTTAGTCAATATTTAAAAAAAATCCTATTGACTTCCGTATGGGTCTCCATGAAACCAAGGATTTAAGACCCTCCTGGAAACCTCAAGAAGAATGCCAAAAATGTAGACTTTGTGGTCACCAAAATGAATCTCTAACTCATTTGTTTTGTTTGTGCCCAGTCCTTATGGTATTTAGAAGACAGTATCTAAGGGACATTCTGAATAAATTGAACATAAGAACATGTTGACAGGCTTTCATAACGTGGCTGGGAGGTTCTTCTCCAATTTTGACTTGAGGGGGCCTCAAATTCATGATTGAGGCTAGAAAGCAGCTACAGGTCTGTTAGTGACCATTCAAAGTCTTGACTGAGGCCCAATCAACCATCCTGGTGGGTCCTGTTCATTATAAGTCATTATTGTTGCTATTGGGGGGACCCGGGAAAAGTTGTAATTTTTATATTTTTCTGCTTTTGAAGTTTTAATGACATTATGTTGTGATTTTAGGCCAATTCTAAGTACCTTATTGTAAGGAGTTTTATTAATTCAACAATAAAAAATGATTGATTGGAATGAATGTTTGATAGTTTATTTGCATGTGTGAGTAACTCTATGTGTGAGTGTCGGTGTGCAACAGCATGTATAGGTGTAATAGTACATATGATGAATGAGTACATGTATGAGTGACTGTATAGAACTGTTGGTGAATGAGTGCAAATGTGTATGTAGATGGTGGAATTACTGAATAGGTTGTTGTAACTGGTATTGGTATCTCCATTTTTTTGAAAATTTTAGATTCTATTCTTGAATGTGTGTATCAAAGGTTATATTACGCTGAGAGGAGGTCTGCCACTATTTCACAAGGATGATGTCATCAGTGATGTTATCAGTGATGTCATTTCAGAAGTCATCAGTCATGTCATGAGTGATGTCACTGACCATGTCATGAGTGATGTAATATGTGATATCAGCAGAGCATTGCGGGCGCGTGAGTTATAGTTAGCTGAACTAACTATAACGGGGGAATTTTAAATGGTTTTGTATGAGAGAAATGTCCAGCTACTTATAACATGGGTGAAACCTATGGTTTTTTCAGTAAATTTCTAAGGTTTTTTAAATGTTAATTCCTAACTATAAAGTGGCTGAAACCTATGGTTTTTTCAGTGAATTTCTAAGGTTTTTAAATGCTAATTCCTAACTATAAAGTGCCTGAAACCTATGGTTTTTTCAGTGGATATATATATGCACTGGAAAACTAAACACCCACTTCCCTTATGGAGAAATGGAAAGTTTGCATCTCTGCAACCTCTCTAATTTTTCACCTTAGTCATCTTCCACTCAATCAACACAACAACCACAAATACACACACCTACTTGATACCATTCTTGCCTAAGCTTATCAATTATTCTTCTTTAATTCAAATTCAAAGTGCAGTCCCTTTATTTAGCCTTCTTGGTAACTACTACCCATGAATAGCAGTGGGTAATTTGCACACTTCTGTCCTTTCCTGCGTCTTTTCTACCACACACTGCGGCAGGTTTACAAGCCCCTTGCGCCACTTTTGCATCATTTTTCCCACAACCTTGTAAATCTGCCCAACTGTGTGTACTTCATGCACTAGCTTTCTTCCTTAGTTGTTGTACTAGTTTCTCTTGCTCCCACTGCGGAATCCAACACCCTATCTGTGTAATGACCTGGAAATCCAAAGATCAACTTCACTGACAATGCAGTGGGTAGTTTGCATCTCTCGAACCTTTCTTATTTTTCACGTTTTTCATCTTCCACTCAATCTCCACATCATCCACACATACACACTCATTTGCTCTCTTCCAACCTTTTTCAATAACTTTCTTATTGAAGCCCCGGTTTTTGAATCATCGTGCCATTGCATGGCTAGTCTTTTTCCATTCGCTTTCCTCTGAACAAATCTGTCTTAATCTTAAAAATTCACAATACAGAATATTTTCTTTTACAGAAGGTTTATGAAAACTGCTAGCATGTAACATAGAATTTGTGGCAGTCTCCTTTCTGTGTAAGGTCATTTCAACGTTATCATTTCGAATATATATTTCTGTATCAAGAAAAATCGCTTTGTTTTTACTGATGTTGTAAGTGAATCTTATGTTAGTGCTTGATGAATTTAGGATTTATAAATAGGCCTCGAATTCTTGACTAGTTCCTTCCCATACAATTAGAAGGTTGTCGATATATCTGACCCATTTTGCTATTTTTTTTACATAGATGTCATTGTCCGGGTGCCATGCAATTTGTTGTTCCCACCACCCCATGGTGAGGCATGCATATGCCGGGCTGAATGAGAACCCCATTGCACATCCCTTGGTTTGTTGGAAGATTTCCTCCCCAAATAGAAAGATGTTTTGGGTTAAGCACATTTCCACCATATCAATTAACATTTGGTTATGTCTGTTAAATTGAATGTCTCTTTCTTTTCGGAAGTAAGCACAAACATTTAATCCGATGTTATTCTCAATATTAGTATACAATGATACTACGTCCATGGCGATGAGCCTGTAATTAGACTGCCATGGTAGTTCCTCTAGATATTTAAGAAGATCTGTTGTATCCCGTAAGTAGGAGCTCAAATTCATCACAAATGGCATTAGAAAAAAGTCAATACAGTTGGCTACTGGTACCATAAGTGACCCCTTAGATGAAACAATGGGCCTCCCTGGTGGTTTGAGGGGATTTTTATGAACTTTAGGCAAAAAATATATAGTAGCCATCACTGGGTGATCCGTTGTCAAAAATTTACTTTCATCTTGGTCTATCAGATTTTGATCAGTCCACATCTTGAGTTTTTTTATCCAGCTTATCTTTGAAAAGTTCAGTTGAGGGTAGCTCGCCTAAGAAGAACTGCCCAATAGAACCAAAACCAACAAGCACTTATGGAGCCCCAACGACGATTAGGCAACAACAAAATCGCGAACAAACCCACGATCAGCCAGCATATGACCTGACCCCTATTAAGATTACTAAAATAGGGAATGACAGGCAGTGCCTCAAACAAAAACCAATTGACCCGATGGGAACAATTCAACACAAAATAGGAAGCCATGACTCATTAAGGAACATCATCCCGATCAAAGTTACAAAAACCGGGAAAAACCGTAATTGCACAGCCCTGAGCAACTCCCTTCCTCAACCGAAAAACAATCACACGTTACGAACCAGTCATTCGGCCACCAGGGGATCTAGGGGATAGGGTAACATAAGAAAGGTGACTCCAAAAATAAAACATAGTTCTGCAAGTAAATTCAACCTTTCTGTTCTCAGTCCTCGAGAACCGTTAACAGTTTCAGCTGCTGAACTAGAACCAATTCTGACATTTACTCCCGAATACGAGACAAAGGGTATGCATGAGATCCTAAATAGAGGAAACTTATTAAAACTAACCTGGCTTATTTCAGAGCTAAGGGGCATATCCACCCAGTTCTTAGTTTCAGTTGAGTTTCGCCAAAAGAAAGACTCAATAGATGCCGAAGTCTCTGTTACCACCTGGGCTTCCAAGGAGATAGCAGCTAAGATCTTTGCAAACAGAGGTCCATTCGAACACTGGTGAATTACCCTGTTGCAAGCAATTTTCGTGCCTCGAGGGTGCTCTATCGGCCATATCAATTTATAAGGCCGGAAAAACAAATACGCTCTTACCGCAATCTCGCATAGGAGGGCCGCCTAGCCAGGACTGGTCTTGGATCCCGTTTACCCTCAACCAAAAGAATACCTAAAATAAACGAGCAACCAACCCCAGGCATATGGTTCAAAGAAGCAACCAAGGATAGGTTTAAACCGGTCAAAATAAGCATTTGCAGTTGGAACATCCACAAATTCAGTAGTATGGACCAGGACCAGGAGACACAACAGTTCTTTCAAAAACATGACATTCTTTTGCTACAAGAGACATGAAACCTGGTATCCCCTGCCATTCCCGGCTTCGCAGAATACCACATACTGGCTGAGAAAACGTCCACTTTTAAGCACCCCTCTGGAGGGCTTTCGACATATGTCTCTCAGAAATTCAATTGGGAATCAGAAAATCAGGAAGTGGGACTGAGCTGGGTCCAAGTAACAAAGATCACTGCAAAACCCCAGCACCAACAGTTAATAATAAATGTTTACATACACCCTGATCGTGCAAAAAAAAAAGAGAAATGGGCCACTCTTATCAAACTTATAGAAACGCTTCAGAAATCAAATTCTCAAAGTTTGTTGATACTATCAGGTGACTTTAACCTCAACTTAACTTGTGATCAGTTGTGCACTCACAACCCAAGGCTAAAATCCTGGGTACAGAATAAATTATTCACCCCAAGAAAACTTACAACGCTGGGATTAACGATATTAAAACCCACAAGGACAAGCATATCATCACCAGTACCCACGTACATGAGTGGCAAGATATCGTCAACTATTGATTTTACATTAATTAGCAACAACCTTCTAGATTCTGTTGAGGGCTACGAGATAGCAATACGAACAGAAAGTGACCACTTTCCTCAAATTATACGCACAATATAGGGGAGTCTGAGACCCCACAGCTAACTGTCCTCTCTCATCAGCCAGAGAAGTACAATCTACGACGTTTGCGATGGAGAAGCAGTGGAACAGAAAGCCATCTTTGAAACAGCGAGTAACTTTTTTTCAAAAGATGAACACGCGCAAAACGAAGACCAAGTTTTGATTTGAGAAAAATTGTTAGAGTTTTGTCCCTTAAACATTCGGTACCTCCTGCTTCGCAATGCGGCCCAAAAGTTCTGAGGGAACCCTGGTTTAACACCGAATTATTACAAGAAAAGAGAAAAATTGCCCGGGAGCAACGGAAGGTGACAAGGAACAACAACCAGGGCACCCAATCAAACCACCTTTTTGTTAGGAGTATGAGAAGAAATTATCGCAAAAATGGTGTTGAAAGCAAAGGCAAAACTCAAGGAAGCGATGTGGGTAAAATTGTTACTCGCAAGTAAAAAGCAAAATACGAGGGATTTTTGGGGCATCATTAACAAATTAAACAACGTCGAAGCAATGTCACAGGACCCCAGCATCAGCAATCAAGGTTGGGAAGTCCATGTAATAACCTCTATTTAAAAAGGGAATCTCCTCCTCCTGAAAAACATCAACATATAACCATAGTAACGAAAGTGAGTCAATCGAAAGGAGCCTCAGATATGTTAACAATCTCCACGCATATAGGCAGGATCAATCAGTCGATGAAAGAGCCGGCATTATTCTCCATCGAAAGAGTCAAAAGGCTCATAAACAACCTTAAACCTGAAGGCGCACTAGGACCTAATGCAGTATTCAAATACAACGAGGAAATTTGGGCACACCATCTCTCTGCCCAGTTCAACCAAGTTTTTATCCGTAAGCAGCTACCCCCATCGTGGAAAGGAAACATCATCCACCCGATCTATAAAAAGGGGGACAGGAGATTACCACGGAATTATCGGCTGATTTCTCTAATTTATGTGGAAGCCAAGCTTTACCCCTCATGCATATTGGAGGAGATTCAGGACTGGGTGGATAATAACAATTTAATCCCCAGCTACCAAACAGGCTTTAGAAAAGGGACGGGGACTATAACAAATCTTTCTGCCCTAGCCCTCCTGATGGAAAAAGCCAAAATAAAGAATCATCGGCTATACGGCTGCTTTATCGACATTATAGGTCCATTCGATCGAGTCAGCAGGGGGAGACTCTGGGAAAAACTTAAGGAGTGGGGGTTGTCAAAAAACCTACTCAACGCAGTTATGCTCCTGTACTCTGACACGTGGGCAAGGGTTAAACAAGGCCAAGGTTCAAGTCTAACGTCCAAAATAGCAACCGAGGACGGATTAAAACAGGGCTGCGTCCTGGCCCCATGTTTATTTAACTTATACCTTGCTGACTTAGGAAAAAACCTTGGTGAAACCGAAAGCCACGTCCCAAACTTGGAAACACCCCACTGCCAATTATGCAGTTCGCAGACGACATTGTCCTCTTAAGCAGAACTCCAATTGGGCTGCAAAGACTGATAAACGCTTTACAATCCTATATAGACCATGAACATCTGTAATTGAATAGGGAAAAAACAAAAGTGGTATGACTGATTGAGTGCAAGAGTATTAAATTTAGCTGGACATCTAACAACCTTGCAATAGAAGAACAGCAATTTTATCGGTACCTGGGGATGACCCTCGGCAAAGACAACTCCAAAAAAGAACACACAATGGTGCTAAAAGCTAAGTCTCAGACATTAATTTACGGTTATATGCAACTTTTACAAAAACTGGGTGGTCCTAACCACACCCACCTTCTAAAATTAATGGCCGCGCAGATCCTACCAACTCTGTCATACGGTTTGGTTACATGGCTTGGAGGGGAGGCCGGTCTATTAAATAAACTACAAAATAAAATTTATAAAGACGTATTTAAATTACCCAAATGCTTTTCAGCAGCCCAGGTGCGTCTAGAATTTGGACTACAAAATCAAATCTTTTGGTCTATGTCAAGATTCACCAAATTTTGCCATAAACTTTGTGCTGCTGATCCAGATTCTTTAAATAATTTCTGCTGGCAAGAAATCAATCATGACATCACCCAGCCCTCGAGTAACACCATGAGCTATTTACTTGCGAACCTGCCTTACTGAGCTTGAACTGCTAGAAGCTTGGAATAGAAAAATCAACCAAGTCTACTTTTGCATAATTGCTAATTCCATCGCCAACAAGGAAATCACTATTAGAAGATAAACAAACATTGACTCACCGACGTCACGCCTGGACAGTAATCTCTTCTTACTCATTCCAACAACCCCAGGCATATTTGGCAACCCATTTTAGTCAATATTTAAAAAAAATCCTATTGACTTCCGTATGGGTCTCCATGAAACCAAGGATTTAAGACCCTCCTGGAAACCTCAAGAAGAATGCCAAAAATGTAGACTTTGCGGTCACCAAAATGAATCTCTAACTCATTTGTTTTGTTTGTGCCCAGTCCTTATGGTATTTAGAAGACAGTATCTAAGGGACATTCTGAATAAATTCATAAGTACATGTCGACAGGCTTTCATAACCTGGCTGGGAGGTTCTTCTCCAATTTTGACTTGTCGGGGCCTCAAATTCATGATCGAGGCTAGAAAGCAGCTACAGGTCTATTAGTGATCATTCAAAGTCTTGACTGAGGCCCAATCAACCATCCCGGTGCATCCTGTTCATTATAAGTCATTATTGTTGCTATTGGGGAGACCCGGGGAAAAGTTTTAATTTTTATATTTTTCTGCTTTTGAAGTTTTAATGACAATATGTTGTGATTTTAGGCCAATTGTAAGGAGTTTTATTAATTCAACAATAAAAAAATGATTGATTAGAATGAATGTTTGATAATTTATTTGAATGTGTGAGTAACTCTATGGGTGAGTGTCGGTGTGCAACAGCATGTATAGGTGTAATAGTACATATGATGAATGAGTACATGTATGAGTGACTGTATAGAACTGTTGGTGAATGAGTGCAAATGTGTATGTATATGGTGGAATTACTGAATAGGTTGTTGTAACTGGTATTGGTATCTCCATTTTGTTGAAAATTTTAGATTCTATTCTTGAATGTGTGTATCAAAGGTTATATTACGCTGAGAGGAGGTCTGCCACTCTTTCATAAGGATGATGTCATCAGTGATGTTATCAGTGATGTCATTTGAGAAGTCATCAGTCATGTCATGAGTGATGTCACTGACCATGTCATGAGTGATGTAATATGTGATGTCATCAGCAGAGCATTGCGGGCGCGTGAGTTATAGTTAGCTGAACTAACTATAACGGGGGAATTTTAAATGGTTTTGTATGAGAGAAATGTCCAGCTAATTATAACATGGGTGAAACCTATGGTTTTTTCAGCAAATTTCTAAGGTTTTTTAAATGTTAATTCCTAACTATAAAGTGGCTGAAACCTATGGTTTTTTCAGTGAATTTCTAAGGTTTTTTAAATGCTAATTCCTAACTATAACGTGCCTGAAACCTATGGTTTTTTCAGTGGATATATATATGCACTGGAAAACTAAACACCCACTTCCCTTACGAAAAAATGGAAAGTTTGCATCTCTGCAACCTCTCTAATTTTTCACCTTAGTCATCTTCCACTCAATCAACACAACAACCACAAATACACACACCTACTTGATACCATTCTTGCCTAAGCTTATCAATTATTCTTCTTTAATTCAAATTCAAAGTGCAGTCCCTTTATTTAGCCTTTTTGGTAACTACTACCCATGAATAGCAGTGGGTAATTTGCACACTTCTGTCCTTTCCTGCGTCTTTTCTACCACACACTGTGGCAGGTTTACAAGCCCCTTGCGCCACTTTTGCATAATTTTTCCCACAACCTTGTAAATCTGCCCAAATGTGTGTACTTTATGCACTAGCTTTCTTCCTTAGTTGTTGTACTAGTTTCTCTTGCTCCCACTGCGGAATCCAACACCCTATCTGTGTAATGACCTGGAAATCCAAAGATCAACTTCACTGACATTGCAGTGGGTAGTTTGCATCTCTCGAACCTTTCTTATTTTTCACGTTTTTCATCTTCCACTCAATCTCCACATCATCCACACATACACACATCTAATTGCTGCATTCCTTAGCTGTGATTATCACCTATTCTTCTATTGTATATTCATATTCAAAGTGCAAGCCCTTTATCAAGCCTTTTTGTTGTAACCACTGTTCCAGGAATTCTGCTCATACACAGAACTGTGCATAAAGACTTAGGACCTCAGTCAATTACGGTGTACCAAAACCCACCTTACTACACAAACCCCCTACCAAACTAGCAATCCGTGACTCATTGGTTCTTCGCCCTAGAGCAAAAAACAATAATGACCAGTCAACCCAGAATATGCGACTTAGATTACATGAAGTAAAGTGGATAACAAAACACTCTTTTAATATACTCTTACACCAAGATGTAAATAAAGACACATGCAACTTTTAAATGTTCACTTCTTTTTTTTTTTTTTTTTTTTTTTTAATTTTTATTGAGCAAATTTTAGATATACAACAGTGATCATATATAGTATAAATATTCTAGTATACATAGTAGAATTTTTTCACAAATTATACAGGAACGCATAAAAGGCTCAACATAATACAATAAATACAATTAATAGTACAAATTATTTTTTTCCCTGTATGTGACAGATATAATGATATATTGATGATGGAAAAGGGCATAGCTTTGGAATAGACATTCGACATGAAATATAACCTCATTGTCTTGCTCCATACTTCTGTATAGAATTGACAACTATTTCTACATAATTCAAGTAGTTTTAGGGTCAGGCCCTTTGCTGATTATACCAACTAGCTATGGGAGCCCAGATCAATTCCCCTTTAGCTCTAGATTTTTTCCCTCTGGTTTTATATATTGCTATTTCCAGTTTGTATATTGCCAGGAGTCTATTTATCCATCCCTGAAATGTAGGGGCCTCTGTGTCCTTCCAGCGGGCTGCTAACATAATTCTGTATATAGCTGTGCATAAGTAAGTTGTATATATTTCTGAATTTTTGAGTTCTAGAGAACTATCAAAACCCAATATAAACAAAGTTGATGATGTTTGGATCTCCCGGCCAAAAATTTCGACCCAGTATTTAACTATACTTTCTTTTAGTTGTTCGAGTTTCGGGCAGTCATAGAACATATGTATTAAATTTGCGGGGCCAAGTGCACATTTAGGACATTTGTCATGACTAGCCTTACCCCATGAGAATAATTTAAATGGTGTATAGTATAAGTTACATACCGTTTTATAGATTTGGGCTTTTAGATTACTTGCAAGTATAACTTTAGAAGATAATTGTAGCACCATATCTATATCCACATTAGAATTATTTAATTTATTAGCCCAGCTTTCCTCTATTTTCTCTAGATCATCTGGGTGGTTGTTTATGAGGATCCCATAGATATCGCTAATTCTGACCGATAGTTTTTGCATCAGGTCTAGTAATGATGACGACTGTAACTTTAAATTTGTGGCGTATTGTCTGAGTGATGTGGAAATTTGAATGAATTTAAAGTAGTCTGCAGGGTAAATCTGATATTTAAGGCGCAGCTCATCGAAAGTTGTTCTACCGTCTGAGTTTAGGAAATCGCCAATAGTGACGATGCCTAACTTTTCCCAGCGTTTAGTGATGTTATCGTTAAGATATTGCGGGATTATAGAGCTGCGCCATAAGGGTGTATGTTTAGTATATTTAGGTATTGATAATACTCTAGTCCATATTTTGAATGCGTCTGTCACTATTTTAAATTTAATCTTTTTATAGTATGACGGCTCGATTTGTCTTAGCAGTAGTCCTCGTGCTGTGTTTCCTAATGTGAGTTCATAAATAGAGGGGATGTCATGAAGAGGTCTTGTTTGATCTGGAGTTTTAGATGTGATTAGGAAGGTCATCTGCTGCAAAATGGTGGCCCACATGTAGTAGGTTACATTTGGGACTGCTAACCCGCCACGGGATGTTGGTAACACTAATTTGGTTATGGCCCGTCTTGTCTTCCCATAATTCCAAATAAATGATGTTATTACTTGGTCTATCTTCTTTATATAGGTGTTGTCGATAAGGAAAGGGATTGCTCGAAATAAATATAGTAGTTTTGGGAATATTGTCATTTTAATATAGTTAGTTCTACCAATTATGGATAATTGAAGGTTATTAACTCTGAGAAGATCTTTTTTTATTTTTGTGATTACGGGATCATAGTTAAGTGTGATCATTTCGTTAGTATTAGGTGAAATATTAACCCCTAAATATTTTGCATTTCCAACTCTATATTGACTTGTGTATGGCGTATTGTCGGTGCAGACTACCATCGTTTTGTCTTGATTTAATGAGTACCCTGAGTACTGCCCAAATATTCTAGTGACTACTCCTATTTCATCTATAGCCTCAGTAGGATTGGTTGTTAGAATCGCTACGTCATCGGCATAGGCAAGTATTTTAGTATTATATATTCTAGTTTTGACTGGACTTATCACTGGTGATGTTAATAGTTTGATGATTAAGGGGTTAATATATAATGCAAATAAAAGTGGTGAGCACGGACATCCTTGTCGGGTCCCTCTCCGAATGTTTATACTTTCAGACTCGATACCGCCAGTCAAGACTTTGGCTTTAGGTTCTACGTATAAGGCTTTCACTGATTTTATGAACCCCGGGCCAATATTGTTAAGGGCTAAGAGCTCCCATAAATACTGCCAGGAGACCCGGTCAAAAGCCTTTTCGGCGTCTAATAAAATCAGAGACATTTGACCTTGCTCTATCTTCATTATATCGAAGAGTGTTATTACTCGGCGTATATGGTTGGTGGTGCTTTTGCCTGGTAGAAACCCGTGTTGCCAGGGAGACACTAACTGTTCAATGTATTTGCCAAGTCTGTTAGCGAACATTTTTGCGTAGGTTTTAGAATCTGAATTAATCAGCAAGATAGGTCTATATGATGTGGTTAATTCAGGGGGTTTGTCCTTTTTCCTGAAAACTGCTATGTTTGTTTGTCTCCATGATTCTGGAGGTTTTCCATGCCATTGGATGCCTAAGAATAAATCGTGAAGAAATGGAGTTATAATCTTACCTAGTATTTTATATAAGTCTAGAGGTATTTTGTCAGGCCCTGCTGCCTTCCCTGCGGCTAGTTCTGCTATTGCCAGCTCAACCTCTGTTTTAGTAATCTCTTTCTCTAATTCTTTCCTTGCATCATCGTCAACAGTTTGTAACATATTAGTTTCGCTAAGCCAGTTAACTAAGAACTCCTTAGTCTCATGAGCCGTATGTTCATCCTCATTCTGATACAGTTTTTGGTAGTATTCTTTAAAGCAGTTAGCAATTTCTTTTTGAGTGGTAAATTCGTGACCGCAATATTCAATACTTTTTATTGTGTTATGGGATTGAGTCTGTAGTGTTTTTAGGGCAAGATGTTTCCCAACGTTTTCCCCTACCTCGTAGGACTTGTTTCGATGAGCTTGGAAGATTTCAGGCTTTAACAGCTAGTTCATTATTTAACTCTGCCTTGAGCACTAGAATCTTTCTTAGGGTATCCTCGGCATGTTCACCATGTTGTATTTGATTAGCGTGTTTGTATTCTCGGTGTGTTAATTCATTTATTAGTTGATTATGAGTTTTCATTCGTTCTTTCTTACGGGTGGCAACGAACGTGGCAGTTTCCCCCCTTAATGCAGCCTTATAGCTGTCCCAAACGCTGAAGCGTGAAGCACTATATTGGTTTGCGTCGAAAAATTATTTTGTCCATTGGGCTATGTAAGTTATATATTCCTGATTAACTAATAATTTCCTATCAAATGTCCATTGTGTGTGGGCCCGATTATATCCCGGTACTTCCATTGTAATGTAGATAGCATTATGATCGGAGATTGTCTTCGGGTCTTTAAAGATCAGGGTATTCAGAGCAATATCTGGAGTTGCAAAGAAATAATCAATGCGGACATATTTCCGATGTGGGTAAGAAAAAAAGGTGTATCCGGGATCTTTACCCTTTTTTAGCAACCATATATCCTGGAGGTTGTGGGTCTGAATTAGATTCAATACCGCTCTGAACACTCTGGGCTTCCGACCCGAATACATGTATTGGTTCTGAAGGGACAGGTTTTGATTAAATGTCAAATTAAAATCGCCACAGAGAATCAGGGTGCTTGGCCATGATGCTAATTCCGATTCTATTTCAACAAATAGTGTGGGGTCGTCAAGATTAGGGCCATAGATTGAACAAATTGTGATAACCAAATCTAATTGGACAATGACCCATCGTCCGTGGTCATCGGCTTTTTTGCGTACCGGGCTGCCTAGCCTAGTTCTTGCTAAAATTATGACTCCCCTAGTTCTTGTGGTTTGGGTTGTTGTGATTAGTATGTGGTAGCCAGGTATTTTTAATTGTTTAATCTCTCCTATTGGAATATGGGTTTCTTGTAAGCAGATGATATCGCAAGAACTATGGGCAATTATTTGACAAAATTGGGCTCTCTTGCCTTTATCGTTTAAACCTGCCACATTCCAACATCCTATGTTTAACCTACCCATTTGGTTGTACTATTTTTGGATCAATATTCATCAGCCTGCGTTCCCTCTTAAGTATCAATTTGCTCATTTTTTGTTTTTTTGCTCGCCCCCCCCACACCGAGTGCACCAAGTGCGCCCTGTTTCCCACCCCCCACCCTCCTTTCTCCTCTCCTCCCTCCCCACCCTTTGCCCTCCCAGAACAGGCGTTGAGACTCCATCAGAGTCTACAGTGATGGATTTAGCCTACTCCGAACAGGACTAGTGCAGCATGCATTTTAAAGTGCAGTAAATGACAATTACCGGAGAAAAAAAAAAGAAAGCAATAACACATATTGTGAGACATATTTAAAGTAGAAAAGATAAGAAACATATAGAAGTGAGGAGAAAAAGAAAGATCAGTAATTGAAGATTAAAGATAAGATAATGTCTGATCAGTTTCTTATTTTCCTATTTTCAAGTGTCTCAGCTTATGTTCAAATACATAGACATAAATTAATATATATTAGTCCGTGTAAAGATCAGTGGTCTAAGTGTAAATCCATCTCAAATCTAAATCAGCTGCCTCTCCAGCCTACTCTAATATGAGTCTAGTTGTTCTTTCATAAGCTCTCTAGATATTCCTTGGCCTTAACCTCGGATGTTTGACTGACAGAGCCAGCAGAAGGAGCGCAGTGCACGCATAGATCGGTGATTGCCGATCAACAGCCGGAGTACGGCAAACCCGACTGCGGAGGCAAGGAGTGTGAGCAGCGGCCCTGCGGAGGGCAGGTCCTCAGCAGGTAAAGATTTTAGCTCATAGAGCCGCTTTTGTTGCATATCGAGTTCTTCTCAGGGCTTTGGCTTATTATTCATCAAGAACTCAATCTTTTTCCCTTTGGTTGAGATATCAGTCCCCGGATTAATCACGGCATGCTCCGCTGTCCTGTTCAGAGCTGCTACCGGCGTCGTCTAGCCTGACGCCGCCATCTTGCCCCGGAATGATGGATAAGTTACGAAAAATGTTTACTTCTAACGCCATAATCTCATCCACAGTACCTTAGAAAATACAACCAAACATATTACCAGAAACAAGGTTGTCAGCATTGCTACTATTCTATGAAATACAAACAGGAAAAGCATCCTATAATGCTAAAGGTAAAAAATTTAAAATATACCTTCATTTCACCCTCCCTACCTAGCAGATTAGTTTATTACTACAGAAAGTCTCATAGGATTACATGGGCAGACCCATACCTCTGATACTCAGCAGTAGTGGATCACATTCAGGGCTCCACAAACTGTCAAGATACGAATGTTCTCCAACTGTGTGTAACTTTGCCTCCACAATGGATTATGAAACATGCAAGTATCAGAGGTGGCCACAGCTCCATATGTATTACGGCTCAAACGTGCGAGGATCATTCTGAATAACAGACACAGTATTCAAGATAACCTTGATGTTCCGTGCTCTCACTATACACACAAAACTAGCGAGGCAGTTTACAAATCTAGCATACCAAATTATTCTCATAAAAAGCAAAATACTCAGCCTTCTCTAAACAATATCACAAGTACTTGTCGTGTGCATAGCAGAGCAGGAAAACAAAAATAGCGTGTAAGCTTCTTATAAACCCATACTAACTTAACAGGGTGTGAGTGCAACGCTCAGCTCCCGGCACCCTTTCTTGATCAAAGCACGTGATATAAACTTGGGCGAATTAGGAACGCAGAGTCCAAGCCTAAAATGCAGAGTCAAGTTCACATTTCTAAAAAAAAAATATTCGCTCTTTGATAGAAAGCAGTAACTAAATAATAAAGAATACATAGAAAAGTCAAAGAGTCTTAACCCAACAGCGTGTAAGCACAGTATGTAGCAACAGCCTCCGACAGGAAGTCATTGTTCTCATCTGAAAACATTTCCGCCATCCAATTCAATAGTGGGAATAAACATGCATGTTCCTCAGTGACTGGAGCCTCTATCACCATCGGAGGAAAACGTGGGTCATCTTCAATGTAGCTGCGTGCCAAGAACTCGAGCGCCACTGCAATAACATTCCAACATCCCATTATTCCATGTGTCGCTGCTAAAGCCATAATCCTGCCGCCAGAACAGAGCAAGTCATGATGTAGTGTAGTTCCTATATTCCCAATAGGCTCTGTGCATTGGAATAATATATCCTGTAGTTTAGACATAGGACTGAGGTCTACTAGGTCTCTACCGGCTATATTAGACTTAATTGTGAGTGCCAGCTAGCTCAGAGGTCACTAGAAACTTTCTCGAATAAACAAGAAGGAATTAGTTTCTGACAACCACATAAAACATGACAACTTTGTTTCCCAAGAATAAGAAATCAAATCTCTAGAGTCACGGAAACAATAGATAACTATTTCACTCAGTCAATCGTGCATGCTTAGTTTCACCAGAGGAGCAAGAGAAATAGAGAGATGGGCGTTTTCAATAAAAAGGTATTTATTGAACAGTCTTCTTTTTCAAGCATTGAAAATGAACTGCTACAATAGCAAAGCTTACTATGAAGTACAATGCATATAATACGAACAGTACTATAAAGTAGTACTGTAAAAGCATGATATGGTTTCTAAGCCATAAGGTGCATAAAATGTATAAAATACATAAAATACATACAGTGATAAAAGGATGACTAAAATACTCAACTGGTGCTTCTAGAATACACCTTTATGCCATTGCATAAAAGAATTCTCTTTAAACTATTACTTACAGTCTTCAAAACAATGCAAAATACAGGGCCCCGCTATTTTGCAAAGCGTTTCATGCGCTACAACCCCCCACGCTGCTTGAGATCTTCCGGGGCAAATCTGGTCCTAATCCCCAGATTTAAATACAAGACCAAGGGTGGGAAATCCTTCAATGTTCTGGCCGCCAAAGCCTGGAACAATCTGCCTGTCAGTCTCAGATCCATAGATAATGAAAACAACTTTAGAAAACTTCTCAAGACATGGGTCTACCAACAACTAGACTCCTCCGTCCTGGCAGCTATCTAGTCTTTTATTTTCCAAATCCATTTTTCTGTTACTCCCCGCAGCTTGCTCAGCGCCATGATGCTCCCCTGGGAGCGAACGTTAGCGCTTTACAAATGCACAAAAATATCAAAAATATCAAATACCTAACCTAAGTCTGGTAAGAGGGAGGGAGTATAAGAGGAGGAGTTTAAGTCTAGGAGTTCTCTGCCAGGATTCTGATTCCAATAATTCTCTAGGAGGTCTAATCAGCTCCGTACCTTTGTTCTAGAATGAAGGAGGTCTTGTATCTCGTTCTCGGGACTCGATTTCCGAGATACCAGCAAGGGTAGCCCGGAAACACTGGAGCTGGATTTCTCGGCAAGAGAAATGACAGAGTCTCGCAGTACGTCTCCTGGAGGGTCGGCTTCCTTCAGCACTTGCTGCTGCAGGGCATCGCGCAAGTAGATAGTCGATCTGCTCCAAACCACTGTGCGTTTGTTTAGGCAAATCAATGCATATTTATACTTTGAAGGTGCCGAGTTTGACGCATGTTTGGACTTAATAATGTCACTCAAAGGCTCATTTCTTGGAAAACGCCGGAAGTTCTAGGAGAACTTAATACTCAAGCAGGGGGAAGTCCCGGGCAGCTGAAGGCGTAGTTTCCCTACACTATATGTTGTTACTATCCCTGTATGTTGTCTCTGGGAGTATCTTGGATCTGGCCCGTTAAGAATTAAACCCTGTGTTTTGTTCAGGAATCTATCTTGACAGTTATTGGTGTCCGTGGGCCAGATTACCCATTTTTTGCAATTAGGACAAGTTCTGTTCAATTCGAGAACATATTGTACGTCTATCTCCCCTTCTGTAGTTTTGTTATTTTCAGGTATGGGCATTGGTATAGACGGTTTATTTAAATCTTTTATGTTTGCTATGCCAAGACAAGAGGTTTGTTGCACAGTGTCATTTAAAAACCTTATTTGTTCAGGTATAATGCAGGCTCTGAATAAATCTTCCAAACCTTGCACCTGCCATTCTTTTGTGCCCCAGACAGTTTTTGTCTTGATATTGTCTTTCCAGAAGTCTTAACCCAATGTGGACAACTTAGCATAAAACTTTGCAGGATGAATTTGTTTGGTATTAGTCAACATTGTTTTCAATCCTGTCTTATTTACATTTTTGAAATACAACGTTTCTGGATCTGTAACATTAAACCCTGAGAAGTAAGGAAGCATTTCATAAAATGTTTTAGAGCTGCCTTTTTGTGGTGTTGGACAATGTACTGATTGATTATACATAAAAACATTTCTCGGGCTTGCAGATTTGTGCAAATAGTGATGACCAAAATGGTTAAAACAATACATTTGTTCATAGTCAGATGACCCTTCTAAATAGTCATGTTCAGTATATTTCGCAGACATTTCTAAATCTGACATCTTATTATTAATTGTCTCAAAGTCCCACTCATCAGAGAATCTGCTGGGTGTTACAAAGTCATTCACAGAAACCTTGAACTGATGTGGAATCCTCAGCATCTCTACCGGTCCACAGATATCATAATCCACTCTATCCCATACTATACCTCCTGGTATAGGGATGGTTGTGATGTTTACTGATGACAGTTCTCTTTTTTCAACATGTGATGATTTGTGCGGTTTTAGGACCAAGTTGTTCTGATTTGCTGTGTCCATTGTACTGTATTTTCCATCTACCATTTGCCCCAGGCTTAAAACCATTATTAGTCATAGCAGGAGGAGAAATGCACCTAAACCCATCCAAAATTCAGACCATGGTGAAACCGGATATATTTTTTCAAGTTCATGATAAAGTTCTGTCGTTTTTTCTTTGAGAGATTTCTTTTGTTGTTGTATCTTCAGGTTCACTTATATCCTCAGAAAAGTTATCAAAGTTGATGAAATATCCAGATGCAGTTCTGTCAATTGTTTGAATGGCATCAGGGTTTGTTGAAATTGCTGGAACTGATTCCTCCTTTGTCATGTTAATATATTCAGGTGGTACTTCATTTTAGACTGGTGTTTCTGGTCAAACAGATATTTGGGTCTCAAGAGGCACGAGTTCCATTGCTTTGTTGCATAGTCCTTCTTTTCTTACTGCAGGTTTATCAAAGGTGATAAGTCTTTCAGTTTGACCCTCTTGGATTGTAGCAAGATTTGGCTGTCTGCTACATCTTGGGAGTCCACTTGGCCTGCTACCTATTAGTGGCCACATGTTGTGGTTTGGATTGTAGCAAGGTTTGGCTGTCTGCTACATCCTGGGAGTCCACTTGGCCTGCTACTTATTAGTGGCCACATGTTGTGGTTTTACTAGGTCGATGGACATGACTCTGTTCTCCTGTTTACCAGCAAGTGGGGGTAGTGCTACTGATCTCGTTCCTTGGATTGCTAGGACAGGTACTGCTTTTCTGTAAGAAGGCCCAAATTCCTTCTTCACCGCTATATTCTCCCTGACTAGATCATCAATCTTTGGAATCCAGACAGGTCTTGCTGGGACATGTGGTTTATCTATAGTGGCTGTTGGCTTTTCTGTTGTGTTACTCAGACTCTTCTTGTTTAATTTAAGTCCTGTAAGACAGCCAAACTATCTTTGACATCAAAGGGTTTCTGTTTTACCACTGAAGTCTGATAATCGAGATCCTCGATTATCATACTAGTACCAAATAGTAGCTCATAAGGAGTGATTCCCCCCAGAGAATTTCTTGGCAGGTTGTTAAGACTACGTTGGACACTTATTAGATGTTTGACCCACCCATCACCCAAACCTAATACCTTTGCTGTTATGGATTGCTTCATGTCACCGCTTTTTCTTTCCACTACTGCATTACCCTCAGGATGGAAGGGACTTGAATACCGCAATGCAACGCCCAAACTAACCATGGCCCCTTTGTAAGCTCGAGAGCTAAACGCAGGACCCTGATCAGAATCTAGCGTGCCTATTGTGTATGTGGCGATAAAGACTCGCAAATCCTTTATAACAGTTCTGGCGTCAGCAGAGCGCTGGGGCCATAACCAAATAAATCTTGTGCAGGAATCCACTGCGACCATGATGATTTTATAGCTGCCATCCCATGTTAAGGGACCACAGTGGTCCAGATAAACACACGCTAGTGGTTTAACTGAAATCAAAAGGGGCGTTTGTGCAGGACGTTTCACTGAAGAGGCTTTCATTTTCTGGCAGATTTCACATTCCAATACATAGTCTCTAGTTTGTTTCCTCATGCGTGGCCACCAGTATCTCTGTTTTAATAATGATACCGTGGCAGAAACACCTGCGTGTGCAGAAGCAAGCCCTTCATGTGCTGCAATTATTCATCCTAACCTATGTTCCATGTTTGATATTGCCCTATCCCCCACTCCAGGATTCAAGCAAAAGGAACATTGTTTGCATCAGTTATATATGTGTATTTTACTGGAAAGCCTTTTGGGAGTGTCTTACCACTGTCTTTGATTGAAGCAGTGACAGCTTGCATTATTTCGCTGTCTATTTTTGTTTTTGACTGGGTGATAGCAGTTACGGAACCAGTTTGCACAGCTGCCTTCGAGGCTTCATCAGCCAATGAATTCCCTGCAATGTGAACGCCATCACGCTGATGACTCAGTGTATGTATCACGTGAGTCTTTTGTAGTTCTTTCTGCAAAGGAACTACTTGTTCCCAAAGCATCTTATGCTTGATTGTGCCACCTTTAGCGTCTTTGAATCCGTTTTGAACCCAGTTATGCAGATACTCATTGTAAGATTGGACGCAATAATACAAATCGCACACTATAAGTGTGGGGAATTCGCGATCAGTATTTTCAAGCGCCATCTTGAAAGCCTGTAGTTCAGCTCGCTGAGCTGCACAGTCTCCGAGTGATTGAGTTTTTGTGACCATAGGTCTAAATTTGCCTTCGCGCCAGCGACCTTCAACAATCGCGTACGCAGCACTATAGGCTTGTTTACCCCCAATTGCGGGCTGTTCTGATCCATCTGTATATATTATACAGCCATAATGTTCAAGAGGAAGAATTTCGGTCGGCAGAGGACATTCGTGTTCATATTGGAGAAATTCTTGTGTCTTTAGACTAGGGTCAAAAAGTATTGAACGTCTGTTGCAGCAAGAGAATTAACCCATTGTATCCATCTCAGATGTAGAGCTTTTGAATTAGGAATGCTTGCTCTAATCACTGCCTCTAAGGCAGGTACAGGTGTAACGATCATTATGCGTTTACCCTGCGTGAGAGCTCTCTCTTTTGCTACAGCAGTTTGAACCGCTCTCAGAATTTTCTCTGTAGAAGTGAACTTCTTTTCTGCTTGGGTGTACAAGTGTGATTTGTAAGCTATTGGAACAGTTTCTCCTTCAGTAAAGGTTAGGTACATAAATCAGCATCTTCCTGGGATGGTTTGGATTACAAGGTTCCGCACGTTTTCGCGTGTGTCTAGTTTAGTTTTTGCTAACATGTCTGTTTGGACTGAATGCAAAATTTCTGTGTGTGTTTGAGTTCAATGTGACAGTTTAAAGCCAGGTTTGATTAATTCCTAGAGAGGTTTAACCCTCTCTGCGAAATTCAGAAGGTAAGTTCTTCCAAAATTCAGGAAACCTAGAATTGATTGTAAATTTTTCAGCGTTTTTGGGGGTTGGAGCAGTGCACATTTTTCTAGAAAGTTTGCTGCTAGGCTTTTGCCTTCACTTGACAATTCATATCCCAAGAATATGACATTGAGGTTGGCAATTCTTGATTTTCTAAAATGTAATTTATATCCCTCAGAAGCGAACCAAGCATTATGGTGTTCACTCTTTTCAAGTGCTTGTCCAAGTCGTCATCCGTAAGATATATGTCATCGACATAAGATAATGCCTCATCATCGTACGTTTGGAGTAACTCCGTTACTCTTGCTGAAAATAACCCTGGGCTATTCTTGAATCCTTGGGTGAGACGACAAAATTGTCGCTGTGTTTCCAATATTGAGAAAGCGGTCAAATGCCTGCTTTCTGGTGCAATATTTTGACAGAAAAATCCATTTGAAATGTCTAATGTTGTTTTATATTTTTTGCGCACAATGTTATTCATCAGTGCTGCACTGTGTGAGCTTTGTACTGCAAATGTTTTGCAACAAGAGTTTAAGTGTCTGTAATCCAATACTAGACAATATGAATTGTCTGGTTTGGATACAGGAAACAAAGGATTGTTCATAGATGAGGTGCATGTTTTATTCACCGCTTGGTATTCAAGTTGATTTAAAATATCCCTGGCCTGTTTTGTAGCATCTTGCTTAACTGGGTACTGCCTTTGTGCAGTGGCTGGTTTTTTAACTGGATTTTATGGTGAGGAGAATCCTCATCCCATCCTGCGTGATTTTTAAATAATGGTGGAGCTTGGGCTACTTCCCATTTTCTGGCATACGTATATTTTTTATGAATTGGATTATGATTACAGAAGGCTGGCATAATTATCTCTTCGCCATGTGGGCACTCCCTGACAAATTCAGGTGGCCAGTCTTGTTCAGCTAGAAGAATGTCATAGCCCTTAGAGAGCTTCTCCCAAAAGAGTGCTTTTATTTTTCTAGTTATGTCCCCCTCCATCCGGAGTGTTACTTCATATAACTTATGGGGTACACTAACCCTGGTGTCTGCAGTTTCAACCTGAATGCATTCCTTCAAGTCCACTGTCTCCAGATGATCCTTCAGGATCTTGCGAACTACGGTTACTTCTGCTGCGCTGTCTAGCATTGTCTGAGCCCATTCCCCGTTCTTGAGTTGTGTCCTCAAGATCCTCGGCATGTCTGACTTTTAAGCTTGCTACCTTCTTTTTGGAAAACTGAGCTTTTTTACTTTGGTGAACGGGTTCCTTGTCTTTGGACTTGACGCGTTCTTCCTTGTGTTCTCACCATCCTCTTCTTTCCGATTTCTGCGAGGAAGTCTGAAAAGATCGAGAGGGACGTGTATCATTATCTTGATATCTATCAGGTTTTTTCAAATTATCCCTATTCCTAAAATTATATCTTTTTTCAGAGGGCTCCCTATGGGTAGACTTGTCTCTCTGTTAGGGAGATCTTCCTCTGGGTTGAGAAAATTTTTCTCTAGGAAGAGTTTGTTTATTACTCTCCCACTTCTTTTTTGGAGTAATGAGATCATTCTTAATAAATGTTTTTTCAGGATTTTGAGTTAGTTGGGGTTTCAATGGTTTTCCACCCAAACTATCTCTACCTAATTCTTCATATGATTTTTCAATAATTCTGGCAAGCTCATAAGGTTGGTCTGCTATATCTGTTTCTTTTAACTTCTGGCGGATTGCCACAGATGCTGCTTCACCTCTAATGTTAGCTAATAATATAGCTGAGACCTGTTTGAAATCTTTCAGTAATTTCATACCTAGATTTAAGGCTGGTTCTGGGCCTTATTCATTCTGAATTTGTCTCAGAACGTCTGGTATTACCACCATGGACGGTACACCATGTGTTTTTGTGTAGATTGAAGCAAAGACTGTACCCCAAGTGTCACAGTCCTCCACATGAGGTGCAATCCCCATTGGTAAACAGATTGTCAGAATTCTGTGTTTTTCATGAGGTGTACTATCGGGGAATACTGCCTCTATTTGAGTAATTTTTTGTGCTAGCCAAAACGGAATTTGTTCCCTTTTGGCGGGTATCTTGCCAATGACTGACTGTATAGTCTGTGGTGTAATTTTCTTTGTGTTCCCCTGGTACGGGTGTGTTGCAGAATTTTTATCGCTGGTTGGATTGTTAAAGTCCTCATGACATATTGAACCAATTGTCTATGTATTTTTATTAATTGTTTTAGCTGAGCTAAAAGTTCTCTGTCTGACATTTCTTCAATGTCAGGATGTGGTATATAGCTGACTAGAACCAGCCATGTAGCTCCTGGTCTACCTAGTGGACCAAGCCAGGTAATGTGATTTTGATGTTTTAGGGCGCCATTAAACCAGAGCTGATGCTCTTTGTAAGTTAGTGGAATTTCAACGTCCTCGAAAAGAACGTATTCCGCTGGAGGTTCCTCTGCTTTGTAGTAGTGGAACGCCCGTGTTACTGGATTTGCTTGTGGAAAAGTAATCTGTGAATAGAATACCTCTGTCTGCCGATATTCATGTGCCTCTATCACAACTATAACTTTACCACCTCTCGATGATACCCCATTTTCTATAGGTTTTATAGTTATGGTTTTCCTTATATTTGCCGGTATGAATATAGCATCCGGGTCATTTTGTTGGAGAGCTGTGCCATCTAAGATTGTTTGAGCTACTATTCTAGCTCTTTCCCTTTCGTCGTCACTCTCCAACATTTTTATTTATTAAAAGTTCTGCAGAACAATTTTCAAAGAGACAAAGATTAGGTGCACAATATTTTGGAACACTGTATCCTTCAACGCTGACTAAACTAAAAACTAATACATAGGATTCTCGTCCCACTAGGTTTTGGCGGATATTATGCCCTTTCACCCACTCCAGACGTCTATTGGAGTTTTTTCGGGAAAGAGGGGTCTGTGTGAAAAGCAGGACTGAGTTCCTCTAGTATCTAGCGTTAAATTATTGCCTTACCAAACGTTGGGCGCCATGTAGTGTAGTTCCTATATTCCCAATAGGCTCTGCGCATTGGAACGCTACCGGCTATATTAGACTTAATTGTGAGTGCCAGCTAGCTCAGAGGTCACTAGAAACGTTCTTGAATAAACAAGAAGGGATTAGTTTCTGACAACCGCATAAAACATGACAACTTTGTTTCCCAAGAATAGGAAATCAAATCTCTAGAGTTGCGGAAACAATAGATAACTATTTCACTCAGTCAAACGTGCATGCTTAGTTTCACCAGAGGTGCAAGAGAAATAGAGAGACAGGCCTTTTCAATAAAAAGGTATTTATTGAATAGTCTTCATTCACAAGCATTGAAAATCAACTGCTACAATAGCAAAGCTGACTATGAAGTACAATGCATATAATACGAACAGTATTATAAAGTAGTACTGTGAAAGAATGATATGGTTTCTAAGCCATAAGGTGCATAAAATATATAAAATACATACAGTGATAAAAGGATGACTAAAATACTCAACTGGTGCTTCTAGAATACGCCTACCCCGGTGTACCTAACCTAAGTCTGGTAAGAGGGAGGGAGTATAAGAGGAGGAGTTTAAGTCTAGGAGTTCTCTGCCAGGAATCTAATTCCAATAATTCTCTAGGAGGTCTAATCAGCTCCGTACCTTTGTTTTAGAATGAAGGAGGTCTTGTGTCTCGTTCTCGGGACTCGATTTCCCAGATACCCGCAGGGGTAGCCCGGAAACACTGGAGCTGGATTTCTTGGCAGGAGAAATGACAGAGTCTTGCAGTGCGTCTGCTGGAGGGTCGGCTTTCTTCGGCACTTGCTGCTGCAGGGTGTTGGGCAAGTAGATAGTCGATCTGCTCCAAACCACCGTGTGTTTGTTTAGGCAAATCAAGGCATATTCATACTTTGAAGGTGCTGAGTTTGACGCATGTTTGAACTTTATAATGTCACTCAAAGGCTTATTTCTTGGAAAATGCCGGGGGTTCTAGGAGAACTTAATAATCAAGCAGGGGGAAGTCCTGGGCTGCTGAAGGCGGGTTTTTCCAAGAAAACATTGGATATTCTTGGAGCTTAGTGAAAGTATCCATGCCGAATTTGGGCTGTATGATTTAGGTCAAATATAGTAATGATTTCTATGCCTATATAAGGGAATGATAAAGTATACCTTTTTATACTAGGGTCTGAGATTCATTTACAACAATGAACCACTGAGGGGCTCATCAACTGTTCATAATCCGCATTGGGAGATACCGTACTGCAGAGACACAAATCCAGGGCCCAGTCAAAATCGCAGCTCAGGCAATGGAACACAGGTTTAACACATGTGAAAAAGGAGAATCGAAACGATAATCCATAAACTGCACTCAACGTTGCAAGAAGCAGCGCTCCATAGTAACTAAGCATTCGGTTGCGGAGCAGCAACAGGCGAGACATATTATCGTCTGCTGCAGGATGTGCATCCATATTTATGTAAACAAATTAATAAAAGCACACCAGCAACTAATGCGAGTATTAAGCGCAATCCAACAAAGATGCTGGAAAAAATCGAATGAAAAAATCCCAAAAAGACACCAAATATACTTTCTACAGAAGTCACAAGGCCACTGCTTCTAACTTTAAAAAAGTAAGGTAACCCTGTAGTCAAGGACACATTAAAGATACTCTAAATTAACTCCCCAAAATTCAAGAGCACGTCTGTATTTAATAAATCATGCACTTCTGTGCGGCTGTTTGCTACATAAAGGACAAATGTTTCTGTACAAGATATAGGAGCGACCTCTTCTTGAGACAATAGCGCTCTTATACGACTCATTTGGTTGACTCTGCTTTCAAGGTCAAAATCGACCGCCAGATGGAAACGTCCAGCTTCCCATGAAGAAGAGTTAACACAACTTTTTTTTATCAAACCACACGCTCAGTTACCGTAATCATGTAAGCAACGCCTGCTAACATTGAACAACAATCTCCCTTATTTCAAAGTAAATAACTCCCGTTTCCAGTAAACGGAACGTTGTTATGATAACAGGTGTCAGACTACCTTTCAAAACTCAGTCCATATCAGGCGCATCTTGTATAAAAGAGCCATTCAATTGTATGTGTCTACAAATTAAGGAGTGATGTGGTACTATTGTGCAATCCTCGCCATTCACATAGACTTCTTTTCCCTCCCTCAGACACCTATATGTAAATGGTAATAACCAAGCTTCATGGACATAAGCGCTGCCAAAACATCCATATCTGCCTATAGCATAGTATTTCATGCAAACCTTAAACTTAACCAGGTTAAAAAATAACGTTATTATACTGTGGATAAGCCACACACCTGAATTGGATCTCCAATGAGTGACCACTTCTATCCATTCTCATAGCGCACCCTGTGCTCTGATTTTACAGTGAGAGAGTGATCACACCATAGTTTGTACTGCTAATCATTCCCAGCATACGCTACGAATATGCTCCGAGGTTACGCGTCGCAGCAAAGCTTCCGTGTGAATTCATGTACGGCATCCCGTACAAAAAAATCACGAATGTTTTTAATTGTTTTAAAACATATATTCATGTATTTAATGAACATACTAACAGAATACTTAATCTAGGATAATTATGAAATAATTTTTTGTACGTTTTAAAAATCCTATATTACCTCTATATTGTATGAGTCCAGCTGCGTGCCCCTCCGCCTGGTACCCTAGACTCCACCACGCCCAAACCCGGTTCATAAGCACGTGTGATCGTCACCACAAAACCATTAGCACGCATATCGCTTTTCCACACATGCTTTTACAACTAGTATGCATTTACCACACATGATAAATGCATAATCTTAATAATGTTTTTTTGTTGACCAACACGTGTTGTATTGCCTTTGCCTTACATCATTCAAATTAGTTTCTAGGTATACGTGTGACCAACTCTGATAAGATCAGAGGCCAAGGACAAACACCGTGGTATCTGTGGCACCAAATCTCATTGATCACAGAGAAAATATACGCATGGTAAAAAGAAAGTAACAGGTATAATAAAAATAACGAAGGAAAACTACTGGAAAGGGGCGACCACTCGGTCCCCCCGAACGTATGGTGGAGTACCCCGATCCCCCCGGGAAGCCATTTTGGGCGGGAGGCAAGTCCCGGCTGGTATGCCCGAAGCGGCGTAGCCGGGGCGCGCCTTTTCCCGCCCAAGAGGGGGCTGTCCTAGACACCTACGTCGATGGCCACGCCCTGGAGGCGCATTGGAGGAGGGTCCACGCCCGCCCGAAGAAGGATAAAAGGAGCAACAAGCCAAGGAAGCATCCTCTTGTTCCTGTGCTCTGAAGCTGCACCTCCCCGTTGCACGTGAGCTCGAGACGGAACGAAGAGCCAATTTTGAAAATTTTTAATTTTCTGTTTTCTCTTTTAGCGCTTCAAGCTTGGTTCCAGGACCTTTCGGTCGACTATTGTGAGAAAATGCCCGGCAAAAGGGTCGGAAAGAAGGTTAGCACCGACCAAATGCTTCGTATGCTGGTAAAGGACATGGCGAACATGAAGAAGCAGATGGCGGCCATGAACGGTACGGGCCGGCCTAAGAGAATCATCGGACCAGCATTGCCGGGGGTTGTACCTGCCAGGAGAGGTAAAAGGGCCAGGAACAGGGCGGCTGGGGATGAGGCACCGGTTCCCGAGTGTCCTCCGGCGAACCCGGTCAGGCCGGTAGAGGCCCCAGTTCCGATTCCGGACGCAGGACAGCCGATCCCTGTCGTAGTTACACCCGGGAACGAGGGGGATATGCCACCCGAGTTGGCCGCCCAGTTGGCGGCGTGGTTGGGCAAGAATAATGAGGGTGCGAATGCTCCTGGTGATACGGCTGAAGAGGCCAAATTAATAATGAAGCAGTTGCGGCAATCGCGAGATGCTGCGAAGGCACCTTGTCCTTTTGTTCCCCCTCAGGTTCCCGCGGAACAACCGTCCTCGAGCGTTGGAACAGCGGCTGCGGCGAGTTCAGCTGATTCGGGTAAGAAGCCGTTGCCAATGGCTGGGGAGGGGTCGTTACCCTCAAGGAGGGAAAAGGTGGTCCAACATATCCCATTGGCCACAAAGGAGATGATATGGGCGGATAAATATGTGAACATATTTTCGCTATTGACTGATCATTATGAAATAGAACATGTTAGAAATCAGAAGGAATTGTTGCATCCAAATGTTTGGCGAGCTAAGATGGCGGGTTTCAGAGTGGATGAGACAATCGCTAATTGGGCCAGGGCTTTTGGGATGTTTACTGCAATCATGGGGGAGCGTAGGCCCGAGGTGTTGACTGAACTGGCTTGTTACCAGACACGGATAATGGAATTTTATGAATCATACGAGGGTGATCAATGGTTGGGTTATGATAACAAATTTCGTAAGGCCAAGGAGCACGACTCATCCCTGACGTGGGATTGTTTCGACTCCATTTCCTGGCAGAAACAGGTTAGGTCTAACCCGGCAAAGCCGTCTTCGTTTGGTGGGAATGGGGCAGAGCCTTCCCGCCATTTCCCGTGATCAGCGTGATCAGCACACGAAAAGTAATGGGAACTCTGGTAAGAAAGGGGTCTGTTGGAGCTTCAACAGGGGTAAGTGCACTAGACCACAGGGGACGTGCAAGTACAGGCATGAGTGTGCAGGGTGCGGACAGTCTTCACATCCCGAGAGTTCATGCCGAGCCAAGAATGGCGATACAGGGGGCAGAGGCGGCTCCAAACAGGTCTAATGACGGCCGAGGGGCGCTGCTACCTACTCCTATCGACATCATGGCAATGATCCCCTGGCTGAACGAATACCCTGATCATGTCTCCGCTGGGGTGTTAAGAGACGGTTTCTCAAGTGGTTTCCGCATCCCGGCGGGGGATTTTCGGGGGGAAGCACTATGCAAGAACCAACTGTCGGTGCAACAGAATACGGTGGTAGTACAGGCAAAGATTGCAAAAGAGGTGGCCCGAGGTCGGGTGGCGGGTCCTTATGCGAACCCGCCTGTTCATAATTTTGTTTGTTCACCATTGGGTGTAGTCCCCAAGAAGGACCCAGGTGAGTTTCGGTTAATACATAATTTGTCCGCTCCGAAGGGTCTTTCCGTGAATGAAGCGATTGACCCGGGAGTTTGTTCGGTGCGGTATGCTTCCTTTGATGAGGCTGTCGCCATGTTGAATCGCCTGGGGCACGGAGCGCTGATGGCAAAATCTGATATCGAGTCAGCGTTCCGGTTGCTCCCGGTACACCCGCAGGATCAGCGTCTGTTAGGTTTTGTGTTTCAGGGACGCTATTACATGGATAAATGTATGCCGATGGGTTGCTCCATCTCTTGTGCGTATTTTGAAAAATTCAGTAGTTTTTTGCAATGGGCATTCACCAGAGCCACAGGCTTTACGCAAGTTATGCATTACCTTGATGATTTTCTGTTTCTGGGGGCAGCCGGGGACACAGAATGTGCGCAGGCTTTGAGTAAATTTTGTGATCTCAGGAGAAGATTTGGTGTGCCACTGGCACCAGGCAAGACTGTGGGGCCGTCTACTTCACTCGAGTTTCTAGGAATTGCGCTCGATTCTGAAGAGGGGTGCTTCCGTTTGCCTAAGGAGAAGGTGTTAAAATTTACGGCCTCGCTTGAGACATGTATTAGCGAGACGAAAGTAACATTGTATCAGTTGCAGCAGGCTGTGGGTCAGCTTAATTTTGCCCTTAGAGTGATACCAATGGCTCGCCCCTTTTCTCGCTCTATTGCTCAAGCCATGGTGGGCCTTAAGGAAGGGCATCACCGCACAAGACTCTCGGCAGAGGTTTGCCAGGACATGCGCATATGGTTGGCATTTCTGGCGGATTTCAATGGTCGTGTCCTGTGGAACAAACCAGCGGTCTCCTCCGAGGAGCTGGGATTGTGGACCGACTCGGCAGGGAGTGTGGGTTTTGGCGCCATTTTTGGTAATCATTGGTCGGCACAGAAATGGCCGGCATGGTGGCACGAGAGTGGGCTCACGGGTAACATTGGGTTTCTTGAACTGTTCCCTATTCTAGTGGCCCTGAAGACATGGCCAGAGGGGTTTCGTGATCGTGCCGTGGTGTTCTGGTCGGATAACATGACCGTAGTAGAATGTGTCAATAATCAGGCAGCACGCTGCAAATTGATCTTAAGATTGATGAAAGAAATTATCTTGCTATGTCTGTAATTGAACGTTCACTTTAGAGCAAAACTTGTGCCTGGGGTACTGAACCAGGCGGCTGACGCACTCTCTCGTTCCCACATGCAGGCCTTCCGGGGCTATCTGCCCTCTGCGGACTTGGTGGCGGCACCATTTCCCGAAATTCTCTGGTCTCTCGGTGCCCCGGATTACAAAACCTCGTGGGAGAGAGTCTAGCCCCCAGGACAAGGAAGGCTTATGAAGGGGCGTTCCGTTCATATTGGGCATTTTTGGGTCCAACTAGGGGGGAACATTGGGGGCAGGAAGAGTACGTCCTGAAATTTCTAGTATCATTGCATCAGGCAGGCCGATCAGTGGCAACAGCCAATAGACACCGAGCCGCCATTGCGTTCATGGCGCAGGCTCATGGCATTCAGGACACCGCAGCGTCCTTTCTGGTAAAAAAGGCGCTGCGCGGGTGGCAACGCCTGGAGGGTCATAGGGGGGACGAGAGGCGCCCGATAGGGCTAGCAAGGTTGTCCCAGTTAATGTCCGTACTCCCTGCGACGTGTTCGTCTCAGTCAGAGACGGTGCTGTTTAGGGCCGCTTTTGCATTAGCATTCCATGGGGCTATGCGGATAAGCGAACTGGTAGCAAGGAACAAGCAGGATACGGGAGGAGGTCTGTGTCGAGAACACATCCAGATTAGGGGTGACACGATGGTGGTCACTATAGTCAAGTCCAAAACCGATCAGGGAGCGATCGGAGACAGTGTGGTTGTTCAGCGCATGCTAGGGTCCCACATGTGCCCAGTGAGATGCGTTGAGGAGTACCTGGCGCAAAGGGCGGCAGCATGGGGGGGAGCTTGCTGAGACATACCGGTGCCACCCCACTGACCAGGTTTCAGTTTCAGCGGGTGTTGACAATGGCAATCGCGGCAGCGGGCTTGAACCCGAGCGATTTTGGGACTCACTCATTCCGGATAGGTGCTGCTACAGAGGCTACAGCCAGGGGTTCGAGTGTGGATAAAGTGAAACAGTATGTCGCGTTGGTCCTCGAACTGTTATAAGAGGTATGTGCGGTTGCACATGTTGTGAAGCTAACGTCACGCACTCACGCTTCTTGTTTTCTGTTTGGTTTTCAGTTTCGCGAGCAGGATTTGCGGGGCGGACTGTGCAGTTGACCCGACACCTGGGGACCAGCGGTCAAAGATCACCGGCTGAGGCAAGAGTGGTGTGGGTCGTCGGCCACTCATACGTGAGGCGCGCCACAGACGTATTCAAAGCAGGTGACATGATTCACATGGCTGGGGAATACGGGTGCAGGGTGACCTTCTACGGAAGGGGCGGGCTCTGTATTGACCAATTTCAGACTTTTATGGAGGGTTTGTTAGGGTGGACAAGGTCACCGCCATCTGTAATCATAGTGCATCTTGGGGGCATGATTTGGTGACCACTGGTCGACGAGTACTTCTCGAATTAATACTATCCACAGTAAGTTGGTTGGCGAGAAGGGTTCCGGGGTGCACGATTGCATGGTCCCACATGATTCCGCGGAAAGTGTGGCGGGGGCTATTTCTCTGTCAGCTTTAAATCATTCAGTGAAGAAAGTGAATAACAAACTTGGTAGGTTGTTCCGTACAGGTACATTGCATTCTATTCCTCATGGTTGTATCAGGGGGGACCATATGTATCTGGAGGATGGGGTCCATTTGTCCCGGGAGGGGAATGCTTTACTCATAGGAGACTTTGTAGCTTGGTTAAGGAAGTTGGGCAGCCATGACCTTTAAGTAGGAGTTTTGTGGGGGGTCCGGATAGCCGGTCAACTATCCGGCCTGTGGCGGTAAGGTCATGATCGGTGAGCAGTAATTGGAAGATCCCTAGAGGTGGGGCGTCACCCATTATGGATGGGAGCACCCGGGGGGAGGCGGCCATTGGCCCCCTTCTAAGGATGGGGACGCCGAAAGGGAAGGCGGTCAAGGCCCCTCCCTGGGGAGGAGGGGCTACGGGCCCCTCCTGGGAATTTCCCGGGGCCAGGACATCTGCGACGGCAGATGTGGTAAGCAGTGTGGGGTGGGAGGGGGGTCTACGCTACCTTCTAGACACCTCACACGAGTCCTCGGACGACCACTAAAGATGGCGCCGAGTAAACACGGGCCCCCGTTAAGACAAGGGAAATTGGAAGTTGGCACAGAGGTACAGTCCTCTGTGCGCCCGCCCCTCACAAGTGAGGGGGGAGTTCTGGTATTAGGGATCTGACACCGGTTACGACCTTGCCGTTGGCCCGTAATGTTAGGATGTACAATTTCAATTTTGAGAAATGCATTTACAGGATGTTTTAGTATCGGCTAGGAGAACCTTTGTATTAGAGATATGTTAAGGTTAGCCAAGAACATTGTAATGTGTAAATGAAATTGTACATGATATGAAACTGTTTATTTTAATGTTTTAATTTTGTTTCATATTTTAATAAATACGGCCGGGAGGGTAACTCCCTCCCGCCTTCCAAAAGTTCAGAACCGTTTCCGTCTTCCCATTCTTGGGGATTGTGTTGAGAGGGGGTGTCGGGTATCCCAACCATATAAAATGGCGGTTGGATGGAGTATGTAATCAACGTTTGGCACCTCAACACTACATTTCAAATAAATATACATACAATATGTTAATTAATATATTACAAAAGTATAGCACCGGATAACACACATGACCTGGGAAAACAAAGCGGCAAATTTAATACCTAAAATCAGGAAAGGTTTGCTTGGCGAACTTGAAGAAAAAGATAAAAAAGTGCACTTGCAAACAAGCTGCGCATGCGTAGACAGTACAACTGATGCAGCTAAAATAAAACTGAAAGTTTTACATACTGCCATAGAAATATAGCTCTAAAAATTACCCCCGTAATTTCCCACCCCGGAACCTAATAAACAAAACGGACTTCTATTTTTTTTTTCACCTTTTCGACCGTGTACAAGTACTGCACTAGTACCCCGCCATTTATTATTTTTTTTTAATGAAAATTGAGGCTAAACATCCATGTACCACCCCCCTGACCAAGACTATAGTGTCAGAATGTTTCTACCCTGCCCCCTTTCCTTATATCTCAACTTTGTTTTACTGTTTTCTTGTGACTCGGCTCTCGCGACAAACAAGATGGCTGCCAACATTTCCTATTTTGGAGTACTGACAACCAATCAGCATGCAGCTCTTGCTCGTAATTGTACGTCTTTTCCTTTAAAAAATAAAAATAAAAAATAGAGCCTAAACATTCATGTACGACCCCCTGAGCAAGCCTAGAGCGTCAGAATGTTTCTAGCCTACCCCCTTCCCTTATTTCTCAACTTTGCTTTACTGTTTTCTTGTGACTCGGTTCTAGCGAGGCACAAGATGGCTGCCAACACTTCCTGGTTTCGAGTGTTGACAGACAGTTCACCGCCAATCAGCATACAGCTCACGCTCGTAATTGAACAGATTTCCGTACGCGTGCTGAACTGAGTGTCTAGATATTGCCATGATTTTACCTGCAATTTTCTCAGAAACTACTGAACGGATTTACACCATTTAACAAAAAGCACAATCTGCGAAAAGAACTCTACCTCTCTGCCAAATTTCATGTAATTCCGTTCAGCCGTTCGGGCTGTAGCCCTGGCTCAATGTCCCCATGGAAAATTGCATGGGGAAAACACGTTTTGGGACCCCCCTTTTTTCTCTGCCCCCGCTTGAAAAATCACCCCCAAACTTTCAGGGAACGAGCGGAACCGAGCAGACCATTTTCTTGGAGAAATTCACAAACATTCGCCCACCGGCGCCAAAGTTATTCCAAATAGAATGTTGTGGATTTCCTATGGAAAGTAGGTCCTAACTAAAACTACCTACTGGCGACCGCCAGTAGGTAATATATATATATATTTATGTGATATATATATATATATATATATATATATATATATATATATATATATATATATATATATATATATATATCCAGTTCGCATTTTCAGGAAACGATGTTGTGTAAAATCCTCTCCACCAAAGAACGAAGGCAGACCCAGCTTTGATGTGCAAATAACGGGTTTATTTAGCAACCGCCCGTACCTCCACCACGAAGCGTTTCAGACTCGTCCGAGTCCTTGATCACATGACACTATCCTGTGCCATTTTTTTGTTTTTAAAGTGCCAGTGCATCACTCATTAGGTCACATGGGTAGTAAACCATAAAAACATTGACAATGCAGTATTTTATATATAACTTATTGTCCTCATAGTGAGGTAATAAGCTGTTGTGCAAATACAATCAATGTGCAAAATCCGCAAAAAAAACAAGGTAAAGTGCAATGTGCTTCCTCATAAAAAAAACAATACTCCATCTACAAGTATGGCTGTAATGAATAAATATTAAAATAAATAAATACACATTTAAAACATATAATAAACAGACTTGAACACCAACTCTAAAATGTTCCGAGCCGTAACAAATCATAATAGATTTGTTTAAAACAATATTATGAATATAATATGTTAAAAAACCATTCAAGTTAATGGAAAATTTATGTGCAATAAATGTTTCATGAGGAAAAACCCTGGTAAGCGGACTTGCAATGCTAGAATACATTCATGAATTTGTACAGCTCAAGTGCGCAGCAATCAACAAAGAACTACCCAATCCCCGACCTCTTACTATTGTTAGTGTGTATAGGTATAAAAAAAACCCTAGTGCAAATATATATTGGCCATACTGTTCACCAATTAACAGCCATCAATAAATAAGAGAACTGTAAAATCATAGCTAAAACTAAGTGTGCCTAAAAAGAATTATTTACAATGATAGTAAGAGCAAAGAAAAGAAGTGTTTATAGGTCATGCCTGGATCATGAAATATAATGTCAGTTGTAAGGCATATTGAACCTAACACTTTAGCTAAACAGATATCAATAGGTACTTACAGGCAAGTGTGAAAATCCTCACTCATATTAAGACCATTAGGTGTCTTACTAATGAGCTTGAGGATATATCTTGTTTCCAACCTCCGCAAAAGTAATTCCCTATTGCTGCCTCTCCGCAGAGGCGGGATGGCATCTGTAGCGAAATACTGCAACAAATTAATGTTGCTTTGATGACTTTCTTCAAAATGTCTTGCTACAGGATAGGCCTGATCCTTATTTGTGATTGCTCGCATGTGCTGGAGTATCCTTTTGTGGACCTGCAGTTTGGTACTCTCAACATACTGCAGGCCACAATGACACTCCAGCACATAGACTGCATATTCAGTCTTGCAGTTAAGTGCTTTCCTAATGGGAATTGGTCTTGGCTTAAAAACTGAACCGTATGACTTTTTATTCACCCCTTGCTTGCAAGCTTTGCAAGCAGAGCATTTATAAAAGCCTTCTCTAGTAGTTAGCCAATTAGTGGCTTTCATTACTTCAGGGCTATGTTTAACCAAAGCATTACCCATGGAGGGTGCTTTTCTGTAGGTGATGTTGGGTGATTTCGTCATGCCAATTCCTAGTGCTGAATCATGCATTATCAATGACCAATTACCATTAATGATCTTACGCACTGCTTGGTGCTGTCTATTATATGTCAAAACTAATCTTGTGGGTTCTGACTTTGATTCCAAACTGTCAAGCTGATCAGTAGATTTTTTGGCCAGTAGCACCTGTCTGTCTACGCTATTTGATTTGATCATGGCTGTGATTATGGTTTTACCAGAATATCCCATGGCCAGAAATATATCCTTGCTCTCACATTGAGCTTGATTACATTCTGTGGTTGTGCTGCATATTCGTTTGATCCGCAGCATTTCCCCATAGGGGATGCTGTTGATCAAATGAGAGGGGTGGTGGCTGGAAGCATGTATTGTAATGCTGTATTGCCCGATGTCGGCTTTCTGTGTAGATGGGATTCTAACCTGTTGTTTTCAACGTAAACTTCCACGTCCAGGAACACAATGCTAGTTTTACTCATGGAAGCTGTGAACTCCACGTTAAGATCATTTATATTCAGTTCAGCTATAAAAGCCGATGCATCAGATTCACATCCTTTCCATACAAAAAACAAATCATCAATAAATCTGAACCAGCATGTGACATGGTTTTCTAGGGTATCCCTGTGCTTGACCATGAGGACCTGCTCCTCCCACATGCCCATGTGAAGGCAGGCATAACTGGGGGAAAAGCAGGCCCCCATGACTACACCCCTGGTCTGTTGGAAAATTTGATTAGCAAATAAAAAATAATTATTTTCCAAACATATAGTAATCATGTCAATTAGCATTTTGTTATGAGCGCTGTGGTGCACATTCCTTTTGTTTAAATAAAAGTCCACCGCTATAATGCCATCACAATTGTGAATGCTGGTATAGAGGGACGCGACGTCCAATGCAACTAGTACACAGTCCTCCTCCCAACTGATCAGTTCCAATTTATGTAAAAAGTCCCCCGTGTCTAATATAAATGAAGGCAAGCCCCTGACAAAGTCTTGTAGAGAAAAGTCCACATATTTCGAGGTATTTTCTAGCAGGCTGCCAATGGCCAAAATAATGGGCCTACCTGGGGGTTTGAGGAGGTTCTTATGAACTTTCGGGATGAAGTATATGGTGGGAATGACCGGATAGTCTGTTTTGAGGTACTTGAATTCTTCCAGACTTATGAGACCTGCCGATTCCATGCCAGCAGTCTGTTGTTGAATTCTCCCCAGAACGTTTTCACTGTTGGTATCGTGCTTCTCTTATAGCAACTCCGATCATTTAATTGTGAAAGTGCCTCCTCCATATATAATTCTCTTGGCCACATCACCACTTTCCCTCCTTTATCAGATTGCCTGATTACAATGTTATTGTCACCTTGTACTTTCCTGATCAATTGAGAGTAAGCAAAATCTTGTTTACAAAATTTTCTTTTCGTCCTTGAAATGGAACAATAAAGTTTTTTTAGCTCAGTTGTAACTCTTTCATATATTTATATGTGATATATATTACCTACTGGCGGTCGCCAGTAGGTATATATAGTTAGGACCTAGTTACCATAGGAAATCCCCAACTTTCTATTGGGAATAACTTTGGTGCCGATTGAGGAATCTGTGTGTAATTTTCCTTAAATTTGCTCATCTATGTTCCGCTCCTTCCCTGAATGTTTCGGGGGGATTCATCAAGCGGGGGCCGAGAAAAAAGGGGGGTCCCAAAACGTGTTTTCTCAAGGTTAATTTCCATAGGGACCTTAAGACACGGCTACAGCGCGAACGGCAGAATGGAATTACACCAAACTTGGCAAAATGGTATGGCCTGGTATGCAGATGTGCCTTTGCAATGTTTGGTGAAAATCCCTCCAGTAGTTCTTGAGAAAATTGAATTTAAAATTGTTCAAATGGCATTTTCTATGGGACCTTTAGACACGGCTACAGCCCGAACGGCTGAACGGAGTTACACCAAACTTGGCAAAATGGTAGGGGACAGGTATGCAGTAGTGCCTTTTCTTTATTTGGTGAAAATCCCTTCAGTAGTTGTTGAGAAAATTGAATTTGAGCAAATTATATATCTATATGCGCTCAACATTCTATTGGGAATAACTTTGGTGTCTGTAAACATTCCAAACAGTCCGGAGCCACAAGAGGTGGCAAAAACAAAGGGGAAATGACCATAAGGGGGCAGAGTAGACCCCCCCATCCCCCTAGGTTTGATGTGGGGGCCATTAAAGGGCCCCGCGGGCCAAAAAAAATTAAAAAAATTCGATTTGCGTGGGGGGAGCACCCGGTACGCGCACTGGGGAGCGGACCGGGGAGCGTACCATGGGGAAAAAAAGAATGATAGAGTTTTCAAAAAATTTTGCATTTTTTTATAAATTGGAGGTAGTTCTGAAAAGAACAGTTTTTTTTCTTTTTGTTGTTTTATATTTTTTTAATTGTTTTTTAGAAAATGTTTAACTTGTTTTAGCTTTTCTGAAAACTTCTATATTTTTTGTATTTTTTATGGGGTGAAACAAAAAAAAGGGAATTGTAAATGGCTCAACTGGAGCAAAAAAAAAATCAGGAACATTTAGGGTTTTCTTGGACACTTATGGTTATCACCAGCAATCATGATAAGTTCAATACTTTGCTCACCATAGCAAAGTGTCTTGTTACAATATTTGCACACGATTTTGTAATCAGCAAACTTAGGTTGAATAGTTGCCAATGTGTCTCTTGCCCCCGGACCCGATGGAGTGGTTTGTTTTGATGTTGAGGGTCTAGACGCTGATGGGGGTAGCTTACTGCAGAGGTCCCTTAACTCTGCCTTAGAATAATTGTTTGGATGCAAACTCATCATGTGGCGAATCATTGTATAATTCCCGAAGGAATACTTTTTGTTAGGGTTCCCCCTGGACAACTCAACACCACAAATTAAACAAGTCACCTTTGCAGCGTTGACTTTTTTAAAACCCCTTGGGATTTTGTAGAACTCCCAAATAAAGTGCTCTTTTAGTTGGTAGGGCTGTTTATTTTCAGGCAGGAATGCCCTTTTCTGTTCCTCCTCTTCATTATTCTCCTCCTCATCCTCTTGTCCACCAATGTAATCTTCTGGTGGTCTTTTAGATGGTGGGGGTGGTGGGGCTGATCCTCCAGTTGCTGCTGCTAATGTAGCCATTTGAAACTAGTAAAGAGTAGAGATAGAACTCCAAAAAGGTCTTCCTTAGTCAAATGACAAATTTGGAAAAGAAAACTGTTCTGGACCGATGAAAAGTCTTATTTTCAAGTCACATGACCCAGGCTTTCATCATTTTGAAACCAAAACTGATCTGCACCAATAAAAATTGTTATTTTCAGATCACATGACCTGATGCGCTTTCGCTACGTAACGTAGCGTAAGCTCGTCGAGACGTTGCGTGATCGTATGGGATCGTGTGCTACCGGGTGCGCGTATGCAGTTCGACATATGACGCATCACACGACTGCGCGAAACGTCAGAATGTTGTTTTCGTTCGCGGCAATAGCGCTAACGGGACGCTCCCCGGTACGCGCCCCGGGAGCGCTCCGGGGCAAAAAAAAAAAAAGTTAAAATATAAAAAATAATATTACATAATTATACAATATAAATTTCGTTAAAAAAAATTTTACTTTTCATACCTATAGAAATTTGCTATTAATAAAACATTGAAATTCACTGAAAAAACCATAGGTTTCCCATCAGTTATAGTTGGGAATTAGCATTTAAAAAACCTATTAAATTCACTGAAAAAACATAGGTTTCACACCAGTTATAGTTATCTGGAAATTTTACTCGCATAAAACCATTGAAATTCCCCCGTTATAGTTAGTTGGACTCACTATAACTTGCGCGTGCAATGCACTGCTGATGACGTCACATATTACATCACTCATGACATGGTCAGTGACATCACTCATGACATCACTGATGACACCATCCTTGTGAGAGAGGGACAGACCTCCTTTCACTGTAATGTAACTCTTGAAACACATATTCAAAAATAGAAACTTAAATTTACAAAAAAATGGACATACCCATATCAGTTACAACAACCAATTCAGTAATTCCACCATCTATATACACATCCACTCATTCACCAACAGTTCTATATAATCACTCATACGTATACTCACTCATCATATGTAGTGATACACCTATACATCCTGTTACACACCGGCAGTCATCCATAAGTTACTCACACACATACTCACACATGCAACTAAACTATTGAACATCCATTTATTTCATTTATAGAGCTGTACACACACTACCACCTTACTTCTATGGGAATTTACACATATGTATTCTAATAAACAATCACTTATAGAAACATATACTTATTTAAACAGGAACTTTTACAATCTCTTACTCTCACATATACTCACTTATATGCATCAATATTCACATATTCTAGATTAAAACATATGTAGTTACTGATAAAGACACTAGTGAGACAGTCATTCACTCACTAACATACACATATACACACTATTCAACCATACAGTCCTGCACATATGCAGTCTTCAAAATACATACAAACAGAGAGTCAGTCACTCATGCATCAATGTTGTAAGTAATACCCACACTAAACAATACAGACACTCATACTGATACTAAAAAAAATCTAATAACTCATATACATGCACATGTAGTTACTCACCAACCCATGCAGCCACTTATACACAAAGTGAAACACTAATACATATATTTAAATATTTAAACGTTACTCACTAATATTTAGTTTTTCTGAAAGACACACATTCACTGGATGGTGTCATCAGTGATGTCATGAGTGATGTCACTGACCATGTCATGAGTGATGTAATATGTGACGCCATCAGCAGTGCATTGCACGCGCAAGTTATAGTGAGCCCAACTAACTATAACGTGGGAATTTCAATAGTTTTATGCGAGTAAAATTTCCAGATAACTATAACTAGTGTGAAACCTATGGTTTTTTCAGTGAATATATATATATATATTACCTACTGGCGGTCGCCAGTAGGAATATATAGTTAGGATTTTTTCTCTATGGGACTTTTGAAAATTCTGGGCCCGATTCACAGAACTAACTTAAGATACAATCCTAAACTTACTACTTTTGGTATTCACAGTAGTTAGGATTTTGTCTTAAGTTTGTCTTAAGACAGACTTAAGACAGACTTAAGACAAAATCCTAACTTAAGTCTGTCTTAAGTCTGTCTTAAGACAAATTTAAGACAAAATCCTAACTTCTGTGAATAACAAAAGTAGTAAGTTTAGGATTTTGTCTTAAGTTTGTTCTGTGAATCGGGCCCTCTATGTCTAATACCTTTGGCGTTTGTGGACGGAATCGGCTAAAATTGTCAGGAAAATGGCACATTTTGTTTCTGAGCAGCCCCTGAAAATTTGGGGGGGTTTCGTCAAGGGGGGGCCGAGAAAAAAGGGGGGTCCCAAAACGCGTTTTTCCCATTCATTTTTCCATAGGGCGTTTGGCCTCACTTTTAGCTTGAACGGCTGAATGGATTTGCACGAAACTTGGCAAAATTGTAGGGACTGTTAGCCCGATGTGCCTTTGCTGGGTCTCAATATATGTGCTCCAGTGGATTTTGAGAAATTAACGTTTTAAAAAACAGATATATCTGTGACAGCGTCCCGGGTAGCGCTCCGGTTCGCGTACTTTTCGCGTAACGGAACATTGTGAAGCGAAGCTGATTGGCTCTCCGGTGTCTGTCAACATTCTAAACAGTCCGGAGCGGCCGCCATCTTGTCTCTCGGTAGGATCGAGAGACAAGAGGTGGTGAAAAACGAAGGGGGAAATGAAGGAAAGGGGGCAAGGTAGACCCCTCCTAACCCCCTAGGATTGATGAGGGGGATATTAAAGTGCCCCGCGGGGCAAAAAAAAAAAAAAATTGCGATTTTTCGCCATAGAGACGCGTCCCGGTAGGTGAACCGGGCAGCTAACCGGCAGCGTAACGGGAGTCTGAGGAGAAGCTGATTGGCTGTCAACATTGTAAACAGTCCGGAGCGGCTGCCATCTTGTCTCTCGGTAGGATCGAGAGACAAGAGATGGTGAAAATCGAAGGGGGAAATGAAGGAAAGGGGGCAAGGTAGACCCCTCCTGACCCCCTAGGATTGATGAGGGGGATATTAAAGTGCCCCGCGGGGCAAAAAATAAAAAAATTAAAATTTGCGATTTTTCGCCGTAGAGGCGCATCCCGGTACGCGAACCGGGCAGCTAACCGGTAGCGTAACGGGAGTCTGAGGAGAAGCTGATTGGCTGTCAACATTGTAAACAGTCCGGAGCAGCCGCCATCTTGTCTCTCGGTAGGATCGAGAGACAAGAGGTGGAAAAAAAAAGTGTAAATGAAGGAAAGGGGTAAGGTAGACCCCTCCTGACCCCCTAGGATTGATGAGGGGGCTATTAAAGTTCCCCGCGGGGCAAAATAAAATAAAATTGCGATTTTTAGCGGTAGAGGCGCTTCCCGGTACGCCAACCGGGCAGCTAACCGGCAGCGTAACGGGAGTCCGACATCTTGTGTTTTTGGAGGTAGACCCCTCCTGACCCCCTAGGATTGATGAGGGGGCTATTAAAGTTCCCCGCGGGGCAAAAGAAAAAAAATTGCGATTTTTCGCGGTAGAGGCGCTTCCCGGTACGCCAACTGGGCAGCTAACCGGCAGCGTAACGGGAGTCCAACATCTTGTGTTTTTGGAGCGTCCGGTTTGCGTACCGGGTAGCGTTCCGGTAAGCGTAACAAGGGGAAAACCAAGAGAAACAGTAAAATAAAATTTAAAGGAATAGATTTCCACCAAACTTGCCAAAATTGAAGGGACTGTTTGTTTGATGTGCCTTTGCAAGGCCTCAAGATATGTGCACGTGTGGATTTTGTCTAATTAAGGTTAAAAAAAATATATATATTTGTAAGCGTGCTCCGGCGCGCTTACGTTACGGGTTTTGTTTGCGCTGCAGAGCCGATACGTCCCGGTTATGCGACGCGTCATGAGGCGTCTCACGTGGCTACGTGATACGTCACGTAATAAAGAATATATTTTACAGCTATAGATATTAGCTTTTAAAAAACCAATGAAATTCACTGAAAAAACAATAGGTTATAGACCATATATAGTTAGGAATTTGCATTTACAAAACCTTGAAAATTCACTGAAAAAACCATAGGTTATAGACCATATACAGTTAGGGATTAGCATTTACAAAACCTTAATTTACTCGCACAAAACCATTGAAATTCCCATATATAGTTAGTTGCACTAACTATATATCGCGCACCCGCAATCCACTGCTGATGATGTCACATATTACATCATTCATGACATGGTCAGTGACATCACTGATGACATCACTGATGACATCTCAAATGACATCACTGATGACATCACTGATGACATCATCCAGTGACTGTATGTTTCTGTAAAGTTAAATTATGTCTTACATATTGAAGAATGTGTCTCACTGAGTGCATGGGTTAGTGACTGAACTGTCTTAATTTGTGCATCATTATATCTGTTGTTCTGTAAACTGCTGCATGTTTAAATCAGTAGCTATATGAGTAACTATATGGGTTATTGAATGATTGCCCAAGTATTTGTATGGGAGACTGAGTATGTGTGTGGGTGGCTGTGAGGTGTATGACTCTGTGCATAGATGTGTGAGCAGTTGATTCACTAGATGTATGGGTTCAAAAGTGCAGGTGGAAACAGCTGTATGGACAGTTGACTGTGTGCATGAGTGTATTGGTGAGTGAATGGATATCTCAGTGCTACATGTCAAAGTAAGTACATATGTAAAACACAGTCCATGTGAGAGTTGACATATATAAATAACTGTGCATAAGAGCCAGGGAATGCGTGAGTGGCTGTATGGATCATTGTGAACTTGTATCAGGGATTGTATAAGAGAGTAAATATGTGTTAGTATATGTTTGAATAAGTAAGGTGTGTATAACTGTATAGTTGAGAAAATGGAGGTGTGATTGATTCTTTGCATGACTGACTAGGTGTGTGAGTAACTCCATGGATGAGTGACAGTCTGTGAGTGTCTGTTTACACTGATTGTATCTAAGGTTATATTAGAGTCTGAAGCGGTTCATCGTATTATCACATGAATGATGTCATCAGTGATGTGATAAGTAATGTCAAATGAGATGTCATCAGTGATGTCATTTGAGATGTCTTCAGTGATGTCATCAGTGATGTCATTTGAGATGTCATCAGTGATGTCACTGACCATGTCATGTATGATGTAATATGTGACATCATCAGCAGTGGATTGCGGGTGCGCGATATATAGTTAGTGCAACTAACTATATATGGGAATTTCAATGGTTTTGTGCGAGTAAATTAAGGTTTTGTAAATGCTAATCCCTAACTATATATGGTCTATAACCTATGGTTTTTTCAGTGAATATATATATATATATATATTACCTACTGGTGGTCGCCAGCAGGTAGTTATAGTTAGGACCTAGTTTGCATAGGAAATCGGTAACATTCTATTTGGATTAACTTTGGCGCCGGTAGACGAATCTTTGTGAATTTCTGAATGAAGATGGCTCGGTCCGCGGTGCTCCTTCCCTGAAAGTTTTGGGGGGATTCATCAAGTGGGGGCTTAAAAGGGGGGTCCCAAAACGTGTTTTCCCCACGGCTGAATGGATTTATTAGAAATTTGGTAAAAAGGTAGAGTCCGGCTCGCAGATTACGCTTTTCTTTGAATGGTGTAAATCCGTTTAGTAGTTTCTGAGAAAATTAAAGTTGAAATCAATTATATATCTATAAGCGCGCACGGGTGCGCGCACTAGTGCGGCTGTGCGCGAGCGGAATTCTGATTTGTTGTTTGACGTCTGTCAACATTCGATTCGGAGGAAATCAGGAAGTGTTGACCGCCATTTTGTTAGTGCGAGTGAATATATTGTACAGAACAAAGGGTTAGAACATGGAAATGGGACAAGGTAGAGATTGTCTGGCCCTGTAGGTTCTCAGGGGGTGCAGTAAGGACCCTGAAAGCGAAAAAAAGCCTTTTATTTTTTGCAAAAAAGTTGTGGGGTGCGCGCACCCGGTCGCGCGCTGCTATTCACAAGAGTGTGAAAAACTATAGTGGAGAGCATGGAAAGGGAGCAGGGTGGAGACTGTTTGATCTCGTAGGTTTCCTCAGGGGGTTTATTAAGGACCCCAAAAGTCTAAAAGTAACTTTTCTTTTACAAAAAAAGTTGTGGGGTGCGCGCACCCGGTCGCACATGGCGAACAAAAAAATAATAAAGATGGAGATAAATTACAAGCTTGAGTGTTTAGATGCAAGGTGGCTCTAAAAAGAGCCGTTGTGTTAATTGAGTTTTTTTAATACTTATAAGTAAGTACCGATTCAGAGTCTCATGTTACAGAGGAAGATTCTATTCCCATCATCCGTGAAATGAACACCCTCTCTCCTATAGATGCCTTGCATGTTGTAACGCAAGTTGTTGTGGTATGTAGAACCCATGCTATATTCTCTGAGGAAAGCAGAAACAGATTTATTTACATGTTTCCTTGCTTTCTCAATCTGTGGACAATGTTGGTTGGACCAATTCCATTTCTGTCTTTGGCATATATTGGAATACACCAAGACAGTTTGAGGAAAAAGTATCATCAATTGCTGAAAGTTGTCCTTTAGAAGCATTTCCAGACCTATCCCAGTCAATGTGCCTAGATCATTTCCACCACAGTGCACAATTATAAGGTCAGGTTATGGGAGATGCATAAAAGTTTTCACCAATGGTATCAGTTGGTAACATCTCAATCCTCTCTGGCCAATGCACGTAATATCCACATTTGGTAAATCAAGGTTGGAAATTCGTCTGTTTGCTGCATATTTTTCACTCCAGTGAATGTAGCTGTGTCCTAAAAGCCAAACCTTCATTTTCAAGGAAGATGCAGTAGTACTCCGATGGGTTCTGGAAGTGGAATGGCAGTTAGAAGCTGAAAGTTAGCATAAAAAAGTGGATGAGGTTTGGTGTACTTGAAAAACTAAAAATGATTGGTTGATTCTTATAACTCAAGATTGAAGACTAGGTTGCATGTTAATGTTTTTAAAAACAAAAAATGCTATTGGTTGTGAAAAAAAATGAAATGTAACAAAGCAGTGGATAAGCAGGTGTGTTTGGAGGGAAATCAGCCTTGTTGGTTTGATTTGGAACATCGAGATATGAACTTTTGACCTGTGCCTTCAGCCAGGTACAGAATGAGGTGTTACCATGGTAACAGCCAGGGAAGGCAGAGGGTGAAGGGTGACCTTTATGTGACTATGAAAATATTGAAAGGACAACCAACTGAAATGTTAATTTGATTTTAAAATTGTGCAGGAACAAATATGATTGGTTGAACAGACATACATTGAGTCTGTATTGAGAGGAAATCTGTGCCATTAATCTTTGGTTGCAGTGATAGAAGCATTATTGAGAGTTCCTTCAAACGAATATCTGTTTTGTGACTGTCACTGTTCTACATCTCATAAAGCATTGGTAAAGATGAGTCTCTAATTGTTTTTATTGTGATTCACCGTAAATTGTGGTTCAGTCACTATAATTGTTTCTTTCCCTCACAGTCTCTGACTAACCTCATTTTTGACTTTGGCACTGTTTTCTATTTTTTCTACTACTCTTCCATTTTGTTTCCTCACTCTTTATATACATTATTTGTTCACAGTTACTAGTTTAAAATTTCCAGTAATAAATTTGATTAAGCTCAGTGCTCTTCAGTCAGTTTCTTATGTAATCCCTTACTGTTAGTTCTTTTTATTCACTGTCAGTCAGAGGGGGAACTGGAGCAAAATTTCGGGGGGCTAACAAAAATTTTTGTTAGGGGGGCCTGAACGTTTAACCCTTTCGATGCTGATGACGAGCTCAGCTCGTCATGATGCACGGGTGAGCTGTGCTGATGACGAGCTGAGCTCGTCATGAAACAATGGGAAAGCAAAGGATCCAGCATGAGAGGGGAAAACGCCTAGCAGCCAAGGTGTTAATCAGTAGGCAGAGTGAAGCTGCAGGGGCTCTTAGAAGGGGTGAAACAACTGCAAGGCCTAATTAACATTCAAATGGTTCTTTACAGACATGTGAAACGTTCAGGTGCGGCTCTGTGTGTACCTGGGATCTATCTTATCTTGGGCTGCCACACCCGACTGGGGGGGGGGGGCTGAAGTCCTGTGAATTTAATGGGGGTTGCACGCCTGCTGTCAGTTCATTTTCCTTATTCTCTTTCTTCAGTTTCTTACTTTCAACTGTCAATTATAGTTTTGCAACTATTTTTGGTATACTGAATAAATGGTATATAAAATGTGTGTCAAACAGACTGTAATTATTTGAGTGATTTGGAAGCGTTTTTATGTAATCTGTAAAGTTGGTTTGGAGATCTAGAAATGGTATTAGCAGAGACAGAGATAGTGCAGGTAGAGAGATAAATGGTAGATTACATGTGATACCGTCGTCATTTCTCTAAAATTATATAGTGAATTAAGTTTATTTTTTAATGAATGTGGATGAAAAGTTATGTCAATTGATGTGTTACAAAGTCATTTTTCGAATTAAGTTACTCTTCGTGAAATGTACTGGTACAGAATGTTAGGTAGCATGTCTGTTAGATCTGTTACTTGCGAAAAAGAGGAAGGGTGTGGTGTTGAAATGAGAAAGGAATGTTTTTTCTTGCATACATATATATGGTGCATTTTTTGCTACTAAAGGTAGTGAGATGGTATGAGTAGAGAATACATATAGTGTAGATAGACAGAGACATGGTAGATTGCATGTAACATGATGGTCATGTGTGTTAGATGAAACTGTGAGTGAAGTTTCATTTTAAATGAATCTGGGTGAATAGTTTGCTTAGTTGATGTGTTAAAAAAACAATTGTTGAAGTTAGTTAGGCAAGATGGTATGCACTGCTTGAGAATCTTAGGCAGCATGTTTCTTAGGCCTCGTCGTTGTGAAAAGATACACAGTAATTATTTTAAGCAAGTAAGAGGTCTAACAGACTGTCGCAGGGATTCCGTGCTTAGACAGAACTGTGCATAGAGGTATGGAACCTCATTGAATTATGATGTCGCAAAACTCACCTTAGTACCCAAAAATCCTCTACCAGACTACCATTCAGTCACTTATTGGTCATCATAAACTGCCAATGCTTAAGGTACTCATTTACAGTGTGGTTTGTGGCGGAGGGCTGCACTGGTGGGGGTGGGGTGAGAGGGGGAGGGGGCCGAGTAAAGTAAAATGAAAACTTGTGACCATGAGTTTGTACACAGGTCCGTGGAGTAGATGCCTTCATACATTGAGGTAGCAGACCGAGTATACATAGATCTCTCTCCCTCCTGCCGTCTGTCTCTATCTTTATCTCCCTCCTGCTTTCCGTCTCCGTCCCCCTGTGTTATCTTAGTGTGTGTGTGTCTGTCTGTGTCTGCCTTCAGTCCGGAATGAGACAGTTTGCTCTGCAGGCACACACAAATAGTCGCATCAAAGTACTTGGCAGGTGTTCAAAAGACCATTTATATAATTGCGATGCTTTGTTGAAGCGCCAGTGAATCTCCACTTTAACAATTACCGCTCGCTCGGCACAGAGTAGAGGGTTTGTCCTACTTCACTTGTTAGTGCCTCTGCATTTCCACTCTGTTCTGTGGTGGCGGGGGAGAAGTGATTGTCAGAGTGGAGATGAAAGGGCGATAAGAAGTGAAATACGAAAAAGCCTCTGCTCTGTAGAAGTGGGGGAGCAGTGATCATCAGTCTTAGTGAAGCGCAACTGCAGCGGTGTTTGGTAACACTAATAAATTATTTTTTTAGAAGAGGTACGATTGTCTGCATGGTCCGCGAGCCGCCAAGAAAGGCTTGACGGGCCGTCACAGGCCCGCTGGTTGTACTATAAGTAACTCAGGTCGACAAAGCACAACATGAACTTAGTACAGCTGAGGTTACGTGGAACACATGAATACTCTTTCAGTATACAATAATTTCAGTCCAGAATATGGATTAAAAGAGGGAACGTGCATATTTGAAATGTTTATTCACTGATGCAGTGCTTTCAAGCGAAGTACCTTATCTAATACGAGTAAACATATTATAAGAAACAAAGTAATCGGCATATTTACTAGTCCATAGAACAGTGCATGCATAGTATGATGCCAAATGAATAGGGTTTAACAAAACTTATTCCACACCCTCCCGAGCAAGTATATTATATTATATTATATCTAAGAAGGTGTCTTTTGACTTTAAGTAGAGCAACCATATATGAAAATGCTAGTGGTTAGAGATCACATCATTAGCAATCAGCTCTCTGCATGCAAAGCACCATCACGTTTGTGTTATGCTCTTTTGTAAGGAAATAAAAAACACGCCAAAAGCGAGAACTTGGCTGCAGCTGCATGTATGTTATCTGTAGGGACGTTCGAAAATCAGTGTTGAAAACAACTACTGTATTGAGATATCTTGAAGGTTTCAGTAGTCGCTGTACAGATACAGCTCGACAAGCAAGGCTGATATCAGTGTAACAACATATTATTCTTGTATGAATAGAAAGCATTTCACTAGGCAGAAAAGTAAAGCAGCAGATGTGTGTCAGGCGCAAAAAAAGCAGCAGAAAGGAAAAATGGCGTTTAAACTCATAAAAACTCATGCTAACTTAACACATTAATCAGGGCACATTTATCCAAATATTACCCTGCCTTGCTCCGAGTACGTATCAAATAAGATAAGATAAGATAAGCTACTCAATTGTTGAAATCAGAGTTCAATGAAATGTTTAGTTCGAAATCCAGTAGGGGAGGAAAAAAAATTTAGTCCACATAAAAAACTAAAATCTCACCAGCACGAAATTGTAATGTCCACTGTTAGTAAAGCCAATAGGTCTGTTTATATAAAAAAAAGAAGTCCATAAAAGGTCAGAAAGATAGGGAGAGAAAAAAAAATTAAGACGTCAATGGCTTCCATAAGAGTCAGCTTAAAACTGAGTAGGCAAAATAAGCAGCAACCGCTTATAAAAGGAAGTCACTGTTATCATCCGAAAACAACTCAGCCATCCAATTCAATAGAGGAAAAGAACATACATGCTCTTCAATTACTGGAGCCTCTAGTACCATCAGAGGACAACTCAGTGGGTTTTCAATGTAGCTGTGTGCCAAGAAATCTTGCGCCGCTGCGAATATATTCCAACGACCCAGAACTCCATGTATCGCTGCAAAGGCCATAATCCCTCCGTCGGAACAAAGCAGTTCATGATCAATTAACGGATTCATGAGATGATTGTAATTCACTTCAGGAGATACCAAGTTGCAGAGACCTAAGTCCAGGGCCCACATGAAATCACAGCTCAGGCAATGAAATACAGGCTGCACACAGGTGAAATAGGAAAATTGAAATGATAATCCATAGGATGCACTCAAAGTCGTGAGTGGCAGGATCCCATAGTACTCAAGCATCCTGTGGAGAAACAGTCCTAAGTGCTCCGGCTTGTTTGCGAAGACAGGACGGACATCCATTTTGTAATAAGCAAAATTGGAACACAAAACCAGCAGCCAGTGGTAGTAAAACAGGAAGTCCACAAAATAGACCGGAGAATATGGAGTGAAGAGTAGCAGGAATGACTTCAAATATTTTTGGCAAAGAAGTCACTAAACCATTGCTCAGTACTTATAAAAAAAATGAGCCAGCCCTGAAGTGGAGGATGCGTTAAAGATTATGGGAGTCACCTCAGCAAATTGTAAAGGAAGGTCACTATTTAATAAGGCATGCACTTCTCTGCGAGTGTTAGCTAAGTGAAGGAGAAATTTTGCGAACAGATGCTAGGGTAACTTGTTTTTGTGACAATAAGTCTCTTGTTCATCTCATGTGATTGAACTTTGAATTCAAGGCCGGAATTCGCGGCCAGATGGAAACATCAAGGCTCCTATACGGGGGTGGATAAAGTACATTCTTACAGGAAAGCATATGCAGAGTGACTATTACAACGTAAGCTGTGTCGATTAATAACTCATAGCAATTCTCATTGCTTGAAAATAAATAACCCCCGTTGACCAATAAGGTAAAAGTCGGCATTATAGCAGGCACCAGTGTACCTTTGAAAACACATGCTACATACAGCGGTTCTGGTTACATAACTCATGCAATTGGAAGTGCCTAGACATTAACGACTTATCCCGTGTTTCTGTACACTCATCTCTAGACGGATATAATTCTTTGCCGTCTCTAAGTCATTTATAAGTGAAAGAGAGCAAATTGGGTTCATGCAAGTAGGAGGTACTGAGCCGCTTGTTTCTACTCATGTGAAAATAATTTATGGAATTTGAAAACTGTAAAAGCGTGAAAGGTAGAGTAAATAATCCATGGATTAGCCATGTTGCAGCTGTGGCTTCTGATACTAAAAAGGGCAAAGTCTCTAGGCGTTGAATGTGGAACATCGAAAAAGAAGCGTGTCTCATGGAAAGCAAACGTTGTTTCTAAGTCAGATTTAAGGGTGCAAAGAGAGAGGAGACATTAACATAGTTTCAGGGCTTTAAGTTGGCTGGGTCTCTTCGGGTCTGAGCACTGGCAGTTTTTTAAAGGCAGGCTCGAAACTGGTGTAATACAGACACGTTCAGAAACTGCAGGTAGATTATGTGCGCTATTGATGCTGCTGACACTGCCTACTTGTGACTAGTGGAGAAGTGACGGCATGAGGTCATGCTAGGTGAGCGTAGTAAAGGAAGGGAAATCCTTTAAAGAGAGTCATTTTCTGAGTGGATTTCCCTTCTTTTTCTGAAACTCAGGTACAGCAAAATTGTTGTGGCGTCACCAGGACTGTAAGTGGAAGTTTTCTGAAAATTATTGACATGTCAAAATTTCTGTTTATTTAATTTGTGCAGCTATGAATCTGTGTCAAAGGCAATAGTCCTCATTTGCTGTAGGTATGATGTTACTTGTTCTATCACATTTACATGCAATGATATGGGGGCAAAATTTACAGTGTGGTTTGTGGCCGAGGGCTGCACTGGTGGGTGAGGGTTCAGAGAGGAAAGGGGCGGGGCTAAAGGGAAACAAAGAGTTGTGACTATGAGGTTATACAGAAGTCCCTGCAGCAGATGACTTCATGCACTGAGTTAGTAGAGTCAGCATACATACATCTGTGTTCCTCCTTCCCTTTCTCAACATCTCTGTCTTTGTGCTGCTCCCTTCATATATCTCTCTCTCTCCGGCTCGCCCTCTGTATCTCTGTCTATTGTGCCGTTCCTCTCCATGTTGCCTACCCTCTGCTTTCTACCCTTCCTCTCCCTCATGTATTTTCTCTCTATACTGTTCGTGTTCTCCCTCACTCTTTGTCCTACTCTTTCTGTTTCTCCTGCTCTCCCTCTCCCTGTTGTCCTTTTTTCTACTCTTTTTTCCCTTTTGTCCTTCTTCTCCTTTCTGGCCTGTCTCACCCTCTTGCCCTCCCTCTCCCTTGTCATCTCTCTCTCCTTCCCGCGTTCCCTTTGTATCTCTCTCTGCCTCCTGCTCTCAGTCTTTCTCCTGCACTGTCTCCATGCTGGTCTATCTCTCTCTCCCTCCTATTCTCCTTCCTTCTCTCCATCTCTCTCTCCCTTCTGCTCTGCTTCTCCATCTCTGTGTCCCTTCTGCTCTCTCTCTCCCTCTTCTCCTGTTTGCCTGCTGCCCTCTCTCTCCCTGTGCCTCCTGCCGTTTGTCTCCCTCCTGCCCTGTCTGTTCCTTCTACACTGTGACTCCCTTTCCATCTTCATCTTTTTTGTGCCTTCCCTCTCTCTCTTGACCTCTCTCTGCCTCCTGTCCTTTTTCTCCCTCTCCATTTGTGTCTTTCACTGCTGCTCTCTCTCTGCATCTTCCTTTGCCTCCTACCCTCTCTCTCTCTCCTGCTGTCTGTGTCCCTCCTGCCCTGTGTCTCTTTCCTATTCTCGCTCTCTCTCTCTCTCTGTCATTAGCTTTGTGCAATTAGTGATTGTCAAAATGTAGGAAAGAAAACAAATCACTATAATTAGCAGAATCTAAATATAAATCTAGTAAGCAAATTATTCACCAAAAATCATGTAAAAAGAAGCTTAAATCACAGTGTGATCTTGGTGTTCCATGGTGATTTCTTTTGGCAAGTAGGATGGGTAACAGATATGCTATGTAAGATTCTCTAGCAGTACATATCATAAAGATTTCATGTAGTATCCTGGAAATGTGTGGAAGATCACACTGTAAATGAAGTTTGATTTTAAATAAATCTGGGTGAAAAATGTGGTTATTTGATGTGTTTAAGTTAGGCTTTAGGATATATAATGGTAGAGAATCTTAGGGAATATATCTGTTAGGCTTGTTATTTGTCACAAAGGGTGTATGTTGTGTAATAAATATGTGTGTAATATGTTAATAAAATTTGAGTATTTTTCTTTTTTATAGTGTTTGCTGCTGAAAAGTAAGAATCTGCATTGTACTCAACAGAGTTTTCAACGTTCAAAACCATTTTTAAAGGTGAGTTGGTATTTTTTATAGGGAATTTATTTTTGTGCAGATTGAAATAATTAGCAACATTTTTCAGAATGTTTGCACTATTTCTCTTCTGCTGTAGCATTGTATCTTCTATTTGTACCATATCTGTATCTGCTTGCACTACATATGTATTTTGACATACTATTTTACTGTCTGTTGGCTCTATCTTTTTATGAGCCTGGTCCATGTGTTCTTTTCTTTGCAGTTCTGCTTCATCTATCCTTTGACTGTAACAGTTTACTGTCTGCGTGCTTTAATTCTTGCTAATTCCTCATTATCTCTCTAACTCATGCTGTACCATCTGTGTGCACTCGTTCTTCTGCATTTACATAGGTGTATTATGATATGGCTGTTGGTGTGTTGGGCATCTTCTCTGCATATCTGTGGCTGTACCATCTGTCTGCACCCTTTTACATGCATTTGCAGAGGTCTATTATGATATGGTTGCTGATGGTTAGCATGAAATGTTGTACATGCTGTGAAATTCAGATGCTGAGTATGCTGTTGCAAGGTAAAATCAACTGTCTCTGTGGCAAGTAGTAATCTGTTTAGTGAATTTTTTGATTTGTACATTGTGAGTCCCACCTTCAGACTGTATACAGTTTGAATAGCAGTTTATAGTGGTAAACTCAGAAAATTGATACCTACAAATAAATTATAAAGTCTTTCAACAGTTCTACAGTCCAGAAAACCTAAAAACAAATTTCACAGTAAGATGTCTTTTCACTGCAGTAATTATTTCAAAAATTAAAAGGGATAGTATTAATGTCTAGTATCACAGTGTCAGTTTGTTTTCAAAGAAGAGGAAGGTGCTACCTTAATCCATGTAGTTAATGTGTTACAAAGTATGATAATGTATGCATTTTAAAAATTAGTAAAGGTACTTTTTAGTTATCTATTCATGAAAAATATATAATTTAGTCTTTATATTTGTTTGAAAGGACGAAGAAGAAAATCTAATTTGTAAAATGGAAAATCATTCAGAGAGCATTGATTTGCATTTCCAAATTGCCAATGACTTAATAGAGGAATTAATAGATGGAGTTTTTGAAGAGGATATTGACACTGAAAATGAGGATTCTATGGACAACACTTTGGACAGTGCATATTTAGAAATGGTGGAAGAATTAGAAGGGGAAGAAGAGATTTTGGAAGATCAGAATTTTGATTATGAAGGAGAAGTACCTGATGAAATTATGTTACAAGTATTACTACAATATGAATTTTTAAATGAATGAAATTATTTTTGACATAAAAACATTCTTCAAGTCAGTTTTCTTCTACTATTCATCGTTGATCTGCTTTATGAGAATGAGAATACATTTTTTGATGAAGTGTGTTAGAGATTATAGTCAAAAATATTAATTGCACTATGATCACCTACAGTGCCTGAAAATCAGTGTACTGTTCTTAAGCCTGAAACATTATTATCAGAAAATACGTCTATAATGTTGACACAGCTATGGACTGTCATAAAGTTAGAAACAACATTCACTACTTGATTTCCTACTCTGTTCAGAGACTGTTGCTTTGTCTTTATTCTACTTATAAAGTAAACCAGTGGTTATAATTTCTATGTTATATGCTAGTAGAGGTCTATAACATTTTTTTACTTTTTTCTTAACAGATTGTAATTTTTATCACAAACATAAATTAGTATGCCGACCAGAAATGATAGAAGAAAGCTGTATAAACGGACAAACCATTCGAAGAGAAAAGAATTAGAAGAATTACGTAATCAACAAAGGACGGATAAAAACAAGAGTGCTCCTGGTAAAAGAAGCAAGGATTTCATAAAAAAAGTTGTCTCAAAGGAAAAAAAAATTGGATAATGTTGAAAAGGAAAAACAGTTTTCAGTATCTACAAGGAGAAATCAGAGAAAAAAAGAAAAATGTTTCTCAACTCTGCGGTGAGGAAAATATGTACAGGAAAAGATGTACAGTTTGCGGAAATCAGGAAGTGCATGTTTTATAATAGAGTAGTTTCGAATTTATTAAAAAAGGAAAAACTTTCTAAAAGGAAATCAGCTCTTTATAAGAAAAAAAAGAATATTGAGGATGTTGTTGAGCGCTCGTTTGAGACAAAAAAAATATTTTTATTTTAGTAATTAATAGAATGAATACACTGAATAAGGCAATCAGTGTTTTAAAAGCTAAGAGTAAATGGAAGAGACACATAAATAGAAGTCATTTTTGTAAAGTTTATTCTGGGAAATGGATGCATACTTCAAGTTCTGAGCCATTTTTTAATGAAGAGAGTTACTTTCAAAGTAGTGATTTGTTGCATGCAGTTGACACCAGTGGTTGAGCATATGAGGTGAAGGATGGTTGTCCTATTGAAAAAGAGAAAATTGTGCTTAAAAATGCAGAAGAGGTGATAGCTGAAGAGGTTTTAGAGGCACGTCCTAACGTTCCTGTTTACAGTTGGAATTGTAGTAGTATTTGCAGTGTACGACAGGATTCAATTGATTTCTTTCGCAATTTCTTACATAAGTATACTAAGGAAACTCTGAAAAAAAAGATTGTAATGTTGCAAGAATTAGACCGTTGCAGAGTGAGAGAAAAAACAGGTCTGCAAGGCCATTCTCTGGCTTGTCTTTCTAAAAAATATATGCCAGAGTGTTTTTCATCACTGCAGGATGTTAGCAGTGCATCATACCAAAATGAGGAAATTAGTGAGAAAGTTGTATTGTGCAAAAACTCCAGCACTTAAACTTAAACAGTGCTCTATTGCATGGATGTGAATTAGATGTTAAGAAGATTTGTGCGAAAATTGAGGTTAGTTACTTTGGTCCAGAGGAAGACAATGCAGAAACTGATACAGTTATAGAAGGAAATGTGGTAGAAAATGTCGGAAATTTTAACACTGAAGATTTTGAACAGGAAATAACAAAGTTTAAGGTCATAGCAGGTGAAAAAGCACATTTTCCTTGTGTGTGTTGTCGACGCATTGATTACAAAAATCAAACTAGGTTAGTTGATTTATATTTAAAAAGTGAAGAGGAAAATAATAGTCAGTGGAAAGATTTTGCGACGCATTTGTTGGTAGAAAACTGTTTTGATTTGGGTTTTGATCAACGTATTTGTAAATATAGTTATAATAAATTAAATGAAAATAGAATGCCTGCTAGAGCTGTACATAATAATCTTGAGTTGATAAATATTCCATCTGAAATGAAGGATTTAAATACTTATGAGACTATTCTGATTCAATGTGTACATCCTTTTCAGGCTAATGTTTGTATGGAGCCTAAGACTGGGAAATTAAATCCTTCAGATTTACAAAGAGGATTAAAGGGTAGAGTTGTATATTTGCCACTTGATTTAAAGAAAAATATTGAGACAATTGGTGTTGAAAATGTAGAAGAGGGACCTCTAGTTATTCAAGTTAATAGTGTACTTACAAAGAGTAAGAAAATCTGGCAAGATTTAGTGGATGTTAGAAAAGTCAAAAAGGCAACGTTGTATTTAGTCAAAAACAATAAATACTATAAAAATGTATACGTAGAAGAAGAGGAAGTAAGTGAAGAAGAGGATAATGATTTGTCTATTGGACAAATTGAAAAAGTGGACCTGTCTAGAAGCGAAGGAATTTATGAACATTACAGTGTTCATCCACTGCATTCCAAAGAAGCAATGGGGAATGCTATTGAATTATTTCAGATGAAAAAAGCAAAAGGAAGTCCTATTAGTGTATGGGAAGAAAGTTTGGAAGGTCGTTGTTTCCCACAGTTATTTCCAACAGGTCAAGGTGCACGATATGATGATCGACCTATGCAGATTCCTGCATCTGAGTACCGGACAACAAGATTATATGCAGAAGATCCGAGATTTCGTCAATGTATTCCATATTTGTTTCATCTTCTGTTTGAGAGTGACTTATCTGGACTTTCTTATGCAGTAAACCATATCTTAAAAAGTGGAGTGCATCTGCAAAATGTTTCAGCAAAGGAATTTATGGATAAAGTGCAACAGAAAGACAGTGTTTTGGATTCTCACCTAATTAATTTAATGGCATGTCAGCGTGGTACTAATGAGTATTGGTAGCGTCGTCATGGAGATTTGAAATGCATGCTAAGAAACTTAGGAGCACCTACATGGTTTTTAACTCTAAGCTGTGATGAGTATGCTTGGGAAGATTTACTTGAATTTCTTCGGGAGGCGAATGCGAATATAGAAAACATAGAGTACAAGACACCTGGAGAACTGTGTTCGTTGGATCCGGTTAATGTTTGCAGATATTTTAATTATAGATTTGAAGCTATGATGTCTTTTATTACAAACAAGAAAAATCCACCTCTTGGCGAAGTGCTGGATTTCTTTTGGAGAAAAGAGTATCAAGCGAGAGGTGCTTCCCATATTCATATGCTATTATGGATGAAGGATGCTCCCAAATTTAGAACAGACTCAGATGACACTGTACTGTCCTTCATTGAAGAATATGCAACTTGTGAGATACCTAAAAGTACAACTGATAAGGACTTAAGAGGAAAAGTGTTACGATTTCAAAGCCATCGTTGTGGAAAATATTGTCGGCAAAAATTCAAATCAAAGGATACATTTTATACCAAATGTAATTTTGGATTTCCACGACCGGTACTTTCAAAAGGGAGAGTCAACAATTTTATGTCATCTTTGCGACATAATATCACAAGAAGATCACCCAAAAATACCTACAATTTAAGAAGAGGTGAAGAGTCCAAATATATAAATGACTATAACCCAGTCATTTTGTCCATGTAGAATGCTAACATGGATATTCAATATGTTGCAGACAACTCTATTGCTGTGGCTCGATATGTAACATTTTACATCACCAAATCTGAAAAGACGGAACTGAAGGAGATGTGGGAAGACATTTCTCATGAAAAGAGCCTAAGCAAGAAATTGTATACTTACAATTTGAAGATGTTATCTCATCGAGAAATTGGAGCATATGAATGTTGTGATCGATTATCATCAGCAAGTCTTTATGCGAAATCTAGAACTATCCTGTGGGTGAGTGTAGGTCTTGCAGGAACACGAAACCGTGTTTTGAAACCTGTTCAAGAAATTGAATATTTAGCACAGAAAGAACCAAACAGTACAGACATTCTGAAGACAAATATGTTGGATACATACTATCCAAATAGAAGTACTCTGCTTGAAAACATTTGTCTGTATGAAATACTTAAAAACTACACTTTTAAAAGGAATATTACAGAGAATATTGATAAAGGTGTATACGCTGTGATTGGACATGAAGGATGTCTGGTCAAACAAAGAAAAGGACACTTGATTAATCACCGATTGCGAAACTCCTGACAAAAGAGAATTTTACTATTTAGCTCTTTTGCAACACTTTAAACCATGGCGTACAGAAGAGGAATTACTTGGGGAGTTTGATAGTTATGAAGATTCATTCAACGCATCTAAAAATAGTATAGAATGTCCTGTTTTTAGTAATTATCTCCAAATGTTGAACGACGAAATAGCAACAATTGCAGCGGAGATTGCTAGAGACAGTTCTCAAGATAGTCAAAGTTCTGCTTCGTTGAGTCAAGATCCACTGGGACAACCAATTATCCAAAATGAAGCAGCCAATGCCATGGATGAGGTGGAAAGAGCAAAGGAGCAAGCTCAAGAGGATGTAATAAACTTAGAAGAATTGGAGAAGCAACTTAATCTTGAGCAAAAACAGATATATGATGAAGTGACAGAGCAGATTGAGCATGGTTTTCGTCATGAGAAAAAAGAATGCTCATGCATGTCATTTGAACCTGTACGACTATATGTAAGTGGAGAAGCTGGAACTGGTAAAAGTTTTCTAATTAAAGGAATTACCACATATCTACAGCAAATAACTCAGTCAACACTCTCTTGTGTTGTTACTGCTCCAACTGGATTGGCAGCACATAATATTAAAGGTATTACTTTACATCGTTTATTGATGCTGCCATTTGAACATGAAAATAAATTACAATATCACAAGCTATCTGGAGAAGCTTGTTGTGAAGTTTCTAGAGTCCTTAAAAAAATGAAACTTCTCATTATTGATGAGGTAAGCATGGTATCAAATGTAATGCTTGCCTTTGTGCATTTAAGAATGCAACAGATTCTTAAAACAGAGTATGATGTGTTATTTGGAGGCAAACATGTCATAGTTTTTGGAGATATACTGCAGCTAACTCCTGTAAAAGGACAACCTGTATTTGAAACTGTTACACATGAAGACACCAGAAAGTGCCTGGGCAGTGTTGGAAATGTTAATATATGGTCACATTTCAAATATACTGAATTCGTTCAAAATATGCGACAGGCAAAGGATACTAAATATGGAAATATTCTTCAAGATATAAGAATTGGAAAACTAAGTGAAGATGCGAAAAAAACTTTACAAACATGATTACTTCCCAATTTGTTTCCCAATGAAGATAATTTAGCTGAGAAAATATATACTAAAGAGGCAGAAGATAAGTCAGTCATATGCTTGATGCCAACTCTACAAGAATGTTCGGTGTTCAATGAACAAATGTTGAAGTTATAAAATCAACAAATTAAGAAACTGGAAGCTCAAGATAGAATAGAGCATGAAGGAAGTACTATTATTTTGTCCCAAAGGTTGCAGTTAAAATTGGATTCTCTACAGAACTCTATATCTAAAACTGCTGGCTTAGAAAAGAATCTGTATGTATGTTTAAATTGTCGGATGATTTTACGGAGAAATTTACATGTAGAAAGAGGTTTGGTGAATGGAGCAATGGGTAATGTTGTTGGTTTTGTGAATCACCCAAATAGAGATGAGATTGAATTTTTAAGAATCAAATTTGATGGAGTTGAGGAAGTTAAACAATCCAGTTGTTGTTCAACTTGTTTTTTGCTTGTGAAAGACTTATATGTCCGTCGGAAGCAATTTCCTATTTGTTTGGCATATGCAGTGACATTCGTGATTTCTAATATGTCACTAGAGATGGGCTGTGGGGACCTTGGTTTGGCAGAGGGGTACACATCACACGTTAGTTAGGTTCAATGTGTAGAGCGTTAGTTAGGTTCAATGTGTAGAGCGATTGGCTTGGGCACCGTAAAGTTTTACTTACTGTGTTCTATTTCTACACCATAGAGCGGGGCCTCCTACTCCCGAGCGGTTGCCGGGTGAGGTGAGGTCTTCACCCACACAAGGCTGGGTGAGTATCACTTAGAGGAAATGCCTCTAGGGGATCTAGCTAATATGCTTTTTTCTTATATATGCGGAATATAATGTATTCATGCAGGTGTGTTCCTTTATACGGTCTCTCTGTATCCAGGTGGTTGTGTATGTGTAATCCAATGTTGTTATACAATCATCTTTTTGTTTGTTGACAGGAAGAAGATTATCTTCTCCCACCAGTGGACGCCTAAAACGTTTCAATTTCTGGTAGATATGTATCAGTTATGTACCCAACACATCGCTTGTGGTTTTAGTTGCAGTAGCTTCTTTGTATTTATGGTCCTGAAGAAAGCCGGGACAATGTCCCATAGGCTGAAACATGTCGACCGTCCTGCACAGCGCCATAGGGTAGACTTTCCACCAGGCGTTTTTAATTTTTGACACCAAAGTTTCTGTATGTACACTTTGTCAGAACTAGGGTAGTCAATTTTATTTCACCCTTATCACTCGAGCACTGCACTTTACTATGTCCACTTTATGGCAAACTAATGACTAGACTATTGACATCCAATCCACTGCGGCACTATATGGCCATTTGTGGTGTGGGATGATCAATGACTCCCAAGTGACGTACACTCCACCAGCAAGGGTGGTCTGATGGGATTCTTTCAAGTCATTTGCTGCCAATAACTACCAACGGCATTGATGCACACATGCATTCTATTTGTTTCTTAGTCACTGTTACAGTTACACACCATCGTTTGACCTGGTCTGCTTCGTTGTATGTTTCATAGTCTTAGTAGGGGTGATAGCAGACAGGTCGGTAATCATGCCCCTTGACCCTCCACACACATTTTTTTGTTAATATGCAGTGACTATTCACAAATTTCAAGGATTAAGTGTAGATAGTGCTTTGGTAAATATTGGAAGCACTGTATTTAAAGAGGGTATGGCCTATATTGCTTTATCTCGAGTTAGAACTTTATCTGGACTTTATCTAATTGATTTTGATGAGACAAAGATTAGTGCAGATCTAAATTGTGTGAAGGAGTATAATAGGTTAAGAAGAGAATATGCTCCTAGTTTACCTCAATATCCTTTAATTCAAAAGTGTATGGAAGGTCAAAAAAGGAGATATGAGGAAAAATGTAGTGAAGTAGTAGAGAAACGAAGAAAAAAGATGAAGCTGTTATTGGTAGCAGAAAGAAAAAGGTTACTATTGAAGCGATTGTTGGATTTAAATTTGAAAACAGTTCTGGTGTCAACTGCTATGCAAATGTAGTGGTTAATGTTGTTTTTTTCTTAAAACTTTACAGCAACAGATTGTACAAAATCGAGAACAAACATTTTGTTGTTCATTACATTCTGTCTTTGAAAAATGTAGCAGTGATAATAGTGAAGTAGCAAGTGTTTCAGAACTACGGAATGTTTTAGACATATGTGCTAGACTAAATCAATTTTCTCAGAATATGCAGCAAGATTTTCAGGAATTTATTAGGTATATGCTTACAGTTTTGGAAGATGAAGGTGTAGATATTGATAGTCTTTTTGGCCTTTCTTATAGATGGCAACATAATTGCGATAATTGTTCATTTTCAAGTAGTACTGACATACACACAGAAAGATTTATATATTTAACATTACCAGACTGTAAAGCAGTGTCCTTTAATAAACTAGTTAAAGATGCGCATCAAAACATGGTCTGCTCTCAATGTAACTCAGAAATGTTATCAACATTATTTATCCACAGATATGGACAGTATGTAATTTTAATGTTTCAACGATGCAGAGCTGATGGAAGTAAATTGTCAACTTTAATTAAAAATGTTGTGGCTTCTCAAATATCTATTTCTAGAAGAACATTTGTAACTGTAGCAATTATCTTTCATGAAGGTCCTTCAACATCATCAGGACATTACACAGCTTATTTGAAGTCCCCAACAGGCTGGACGCACTGCAATGATAGTCAAATGACTTTTAAGAAACGTTTGCCTTTTGACTTAACAAATTCTTATCTGCTATTTTTGCAACCCAAATTTCAGTAAAATTACTTGGTGTAGGAAGATTAATACTGTAAAGAAAAGAAACTCTGTTGTTTAGAAATATCGTGTGACTCAGGGTGTGCAAATTTAGAAATGAAACTTGAATTTGGCATAGTGAGAGTATCAGGTACAGGTTTAATTAATGTTTCATGGTACAGAACACATTGGAATATTCACTCGAATGGTCGAGAACAGAATGGATAAGAGTACAATTAGGTAATTTAGGAAAATATGGAGTTTACTCGTGCTATTTGGCCACGCGGAAAAGTATGAGACAACAAAATGTGTACTTGAGATAAATGTTTTTAGAACGTCCTTGCACTGAAGTTTATTGAGAGGTATTTAAAAAAAAGTGGTATGGTTTCATTAGTTTGTAACTGTTAAAGATGTAGTGTCCTTACTCAAGAAATTGCGAATTAGAGAAAAACATTTAAGACATGTTATTTTTCAGGTAATTACATTATGTATAGAGATGTTGTATGGGTTTTTTAAACACAATCATTTTGATTGTGGTTTTTTTTGCCCGCTGTCATATGATGAGTACTATTGAAATCACTGCTTATAGTGAAAATCAATATATTCTGAGGACAGCAAATATAAGCCATATAATATGTTGTCCAAGTTATTTTGTTAGATTGGATTTAGAAATATTTATTATAACAGATTTTTTATTGTCTTCCACAGATATTACATTTATAAGGTAAGTACGACTAATAAGAAAAAAAATCATTAGTTTCTTATTTATATTTCTCCCTATAGTTCCCTCTCTCCCTCTCTCTTATCCTTACTCCTTTCATCCCCTTCCTTTGTCAGGGCCGTTCTCTCACACTCACTCCCTTTAACTCATCCACATTTTTGGTTGTTTAATTTTCTTTCCTGCTTCTCTCACATCTTTTCTGTCGCTATTTCCTTCACTCTGTCTATCTCTTCAGTTTGTTACTCCCGTTGTCTCATGGTGACTCACCTTTATCGACCCTCTATCACCTTTGTTTCCTGAATCTTAATTCCTTTCTCTTACCGTACCTTAATATTTGTTCCCTTACTCTGCTTCCATCACTTATGCTCATTTCCCAAACTTAAATCTATACTTCAGTTCCCTTACCCTACTTAATTTCTGTTTATCTGTCTCTTACAGTCCTTGTCTGTTTCTACCCCGTTCATCTTCTGTTACTCACCCTTTTTCACTCTGTTTCTCTTAGTGTTCTTCCTTTATTTTATCTATCTCCTTAACACATTCCCGTACTCTTAGTCTGTTTCTTTTAGAGACTGTTTGTTTCATGTACTGTCACTCATCATACTCTCATTTTCTCTCTCACTATACTTTCCTTTACACAGTCATTCCTTCAGTGACATTATCTCTTTCAATTAATTATCTTAGTCATTGATTTATATACTACACATTCTGTCTCTGTCTCTCTCTCTCCCTCACTCTTCCTTTCTTTCACTTTCTGTTTCATTCACTCCTACTTTGCTTTGTTTTATGAAATGTACATTATAACCTTATTTTTACTTTTCTTCCACATATACTATGTTTTTTAAAGAAGTTTACTATTACTTTGTTACTATTTCTTAGGTAAGTATAAAAAATAAAAATACTTTTCCATCACTGTCTTACTTATTTTTCTATCCTGGTCAAACCAGTGTCATGTTTTATGTGAGCACTTCCACGCAGGACAGGCTGTTCTGTCACAAGAAGCCCCTTAAAAAGTGATTTTATGAAATCACCAACATTTTACTGAGTCAGTTCACCAACGCTGATGTGTGAAAACATTGGAGCTATTGACGTAACTGTAAAGGCTGATGTTCTACGTTACAGATAGAACAAGTTTGAAAAGTGCTGGAGCTGCGTCGTGCATGGAACACAATTTAAACACTGTGTCAACTTTCAGCCCTATATCTGATACGCATCTGTTTATTCCTCCGACATGATAAAACTGATTTGGAAATGCGGTCCATCATGACTGGTGCAAAGATTAATTTGTATGTTGCGTTTTTCCTGGCGTATCTATGCTATTTTTCATAGATGTGTTGGGTAATATAAATCTGTGTCTCTGTTGTATTCCGTCTCTATGGTTTCCTAAGTCCCTTCATTCCATTAATCAATTTTTAAATCAGTTATTTCCCACTCTTCACTTTCACTTACCTCCTTTTTATTATCCTCAAATCTCCTTCCTTCAACATCTTTCTATGTGTTTTACTTTCATTTCCCTAACCCTACTCTATATATCTCTCTTACTACCTTAGTTTTCTTCCATATGTGCATACTCAGTCCCCTTTTCTGACTTCTTCACTTTTCCTTTCATTTCCATACTGCTTTTCTCCTAATTCTTAATTTCCCTAAATTCACTACTCTATCTTTAGAAATCTTGGGGCAAATTTAAAAGTCCTTTATGTCTCTTTTGCGCCGCTATTGCGTCACTTTTGTGATGCAGCAGCGGTGCAAAAGATGCATCATGGTGTGGAATATATACAACTTGATATATATGTGAGATGTGTTATGTTGTAAAGACCTGTGCCTTAAGGAGGCGTTCTGGTACAGGGGGGACGTTCCTGCGCAGGAACGTCTGCTAAGAGTGGGTGAGTGAAATCTACAAGATTTTACTCAATCACTTTTAGGCCAATGCTATGTGAAAACTCTGCACGTGCTTGAAGCAGGCGTAAGGCTTGAAGCAGCATTAGTTGAATGGGCCCGCCAGGAGCATTGCTGAAGCTACATTGCTCATGCGATGCAACTCCAACAATGCAACACCTTTACGGCACAGATGCGTAACACATGTGTTCTGTTTTTCCCCATGGTGTGCCACATTGTAAATGAGATACATCAATGGTGGTGCACGGGTGTTTTTTTTTGTCGTAGGTCAATGGTGCATCCTTGATGCTTTGCAGAGATGCGCCATGTAACATACATTAGCCCCATTGCTTTAGTCACTCTTTTACTTCACGTTCTTCAATCACTACACTTCTTTTACCTTACTCATTTCGTCAGTCCCTTACTGTATTTTTTCTCATTAATTTCATTTACTTATTTAAACACTACACATTCATTGATAGGAGAGATGACACAGGGGCATATTAGCAAGATGTGTGTTAAAGAACGCACATCGCACATTTGACTATCGCCGGCTATCGCCGGATTTTTGAGCGGTGTTAGCGCGGTATTATCAATGCGAACACATAGGCGATAGTAAATCCTGTAACAGCCGGCGGCAGTTAACATTACCGCGTGAAAACAAGCGTTGCTTTCACACACTAATGTGTGCCTTGTTAATAAGGGGGGGGGGGTGGATTCAGTTTTATGATCCACACCCCCATTTATTATTATTTTTTTTAACTTTTTAATATTGAAGTTCTTGTATCAGGTTTCAACTAGTGGAAAGAAAATACGTATATTGACAACCAAAGAATACAAAATCATAGTTTACAGAGTACAATTTCCAACATTACTCAAAATATGATTTCCAAATTTTATCAAATTTCCTTATCCCCCCAATTCGCTGTGCATAACGAAATTCACTTATTCTAACATTTCTCATTTTCTGAAGCCAGGCATTAAACGTAGGAGCTTGTGTTAATTTCCAATTCTGAAGCACCAAGGACCTCGCTACTGCCATCGCAATAAATAATAGTTTAACCAACTGTTCTAGCAAACCAAGATCAGTATCATATCCATAGAGTATTAATTTGACGTTATAAGCAATCTGAATCCCACAAAACGTTTGTAAGTATTCGAATATCTCATTCCAGAAACGGACAATTTTAACACAGTAAGCTGTAGTATGGGACCAATTGGCGGGACTGTATTGCTTGCATCTAAAACAGATGGCACTAATATTTGTATACATTTTTGAGATGACGGCAGGAGTTCGATATAGGAGCCATTTAGTAAAAAAGAACATTCTCCTCCAGTTAGAGCCACGAAGAACACTAAAATTCAATTTGTTTATACATTTCCAGGTATTCATAGTAAGAACATGATTCTCTTGTTCCTGCCATTTTTTAATGACTACTGTACTAAGATCTAATTCAGTATATTGAGCTAAATAACGTTTCCATGCTCCTGGTTTCTTATTCTGAGAAATAAAAAACAAATCATCCCACAACTGACAAGGAGAGTCGATCATTCTTAACTCAACTTGTCCCAATACTTTAAAAATCGAAACATATGAATAGGAAAACATAAACTTTCCTGGGATTAATTGCTGCAATTCTCCTGGTAACAGCCAGGCCCCTTCTCTTATAAAATCTGATAAAGTGCGGAACCCAGCCCACTCCCATTGACAAACAATATCTGCTCCGATTTTGATTCCCATAAAAATGAGAGCATTCCTTAGAGGAGTTCTAGAATTGAAATGCGGAAGAGAATATCTTTTTAGAAGAACGTCACGACGTTTAATGAACCAATACATTATTTTATATCAGGTGAGTTTTGGCGATTTAGGGATGTGCAAAGGAACTGGTGTTTGAACCTCTTGACTAATTTGGTCAAAGAAGAAATTGATAAATAAATTTGGACTCTGCATTCCTGATTTAAATCGTTCTAAATATTGGGCAAAATATCCACTATAGTAATCTCTAAGGTTAGGAAGAGATAAGCCTCCCAGTTAAATATCTACGTAAAGTTTCTTCATTGCGTTCCTAGGACGTTTTTTAGCCCATATCAAGCTTAAAAATAATGATTCTACTTTTGAAAAAAAACTAATGGGTAAGAAGCACGGAATAGCTGAAAATAAAAAATTAATTAATGGAAGTACAGGCATCTTTATAAGTGCCACCCGTCCCATAATAGTGAGTGGTAGTGAATCCCATCTGGTGAATAAAGATTGTACTTTTCGTACAAGTGGGTCAAAATTCAACTTAACTAAATTGGATACCAAGGTGGAAAACATAACCCCTAAATACCGTGTTGGTCTTGAATTAATGCAACCAGCTAAATCTGCATGTAAATCCACCTCCTCCCCGCCACACACTAATATTTCAGTTTTTATTTTATTAATTCGGTAACCTCCTAAGGCCTCGAATTCTTCAAAAAGCTACAGAACAGCAGTTTGAGATTGGATATCCGTCTTGGTTATCAACATGATATCATCGGCATAAAGTTTGATTTTTGCCATAGATGTAATTGGTGGAGGGATATTTACAGATTCGCGGATAGCTGTGGCTAACGGTTCAATAAAAAAAGCAAAAAGGATAGGGGATAAGGGGCAACCCTGCCTGGTGCCCGGTTGGACCGAAACTGTGCCTACCATAACAGAGGTAATAATTATATTTGCTCTGGCACCCGTGTATAAATTTTGAATCAAATGAGATGTCATCAGTGATGTCATTTGAGATGTCATCAGTGATGTCATCAGTGATGTAACTGACCATGTCATGAATGATGTAATATGTGACATCATCAGCAGTGGATTGCGGGTGCGCGAAATATAGTTAGTACAACTAACTATATAGGAGCAATTTCAATGGTTTTTTAAATGCTAATTCCTAACTATATAAGGCCTGAAACCTATTGTTTTTTAAGTGAATTTGCAATGTTTTTAAAATGCTAATTCCTAACTATATAAGGCCTGAAACCTATGTTTTTTTAAGTGAATTTGCAAGGTTTTGTAAATGCTAATTCCTAACTATATAAGGGCTGAAACCTATGGTTTTTTAAGTGAATTTGCAAGGTTTTTTAAATGCTAATTCCTAACTACATAAGGCTTGAAACCTATGGTTTTTTCAGTGAATTTGCAAGGTTTTTTAAATGCTAATTCCTAACTATATCAGGCGTAAAACCTATATTTTTTTCAATAAATTTCAAAGGTTTTGTAAAAGCTAATTCTATTAGCAGATACCGTTTATATATGTTATTATCCTTCTGGGACCACCTGAGCAGCCATCATGTTTCTCAGGAGAAGTGAGGCACAAGAGAGCACAAAACAAGAGTGGAAAATGCGAAAAGGGGGCAGGGTTGAGACCCCCTGACCCCTAGCCCTTCTCAGGGGGTCCCAGAAGGACCACCAAGTGCAAAAAATGTTTCATTTTTTTTTAAATCGCGGGGTACGCGCACGGTATGCGTACCGTACACATACGGTGCGCGTACCCCACAATTGTTTTTTTCTTTTTTCCCTTAGGGGTCCTTTTGGGACCCCCTGAGAAGGGATAGAGGGTTGGGGGTCTCTACCCTGCCCCCTTTTAGTGTTTCCACTCTTGTTTTGGGCTCTCTTGTGACTCAGTGCTCCTGAAAATGAAGATGGTGGCCAACACTTCCGGGTTTGGACAGTTTGGAATGTTGACAGTCGACTGCCTGCCAATCAGAAACTCGCTCGCGCATGTAAGGGTAAGCGCACGTACGCGTACCATACGCGTACGGTGCACGTACGGTGAGCGCATATAGATATATGATTTGCTCAAATTCAATTTTCTCAACAACTACTGGAGGGATTTTCACCAAATATAGATAAGGCACTACTGCATGCCTGTCTCTACCATTTTGCCAAGTTTGGTGTAATTCCGTTCAGCCGTTCGGGCTGTAGCCGTGTCTAAAGGTCCCATTGAAAATGCCATTTGAAAAATTTCAAATTCAATTTTCTCAAGAACTACTGGAGGGATTTTCAACAAACATAGCAAAGGCACATCTGCATACCAGGCCCTACCATTTTGCCAAGTTTGGTGTAATTCCATTCAGCCGTTCGGGCTGTAGCCGTGTCTAAAGGTCCCTATGGAAATTAACATGGGGAAAACACGTTTTGGGACCCCCCTTTGGGCCCCCGCTTGACGAATCCCACCGAAACTTTCAGGGAAGGAGCGGAGCTGGCCAAAATTCTGGAAAATTACACACAGATTCCTCAATCAGCGCCAAAGTTATTCCCAATAGAATGTTGAGCGCATATAGATATATAATTTGCTCAAATCAATTTTCTCAACAACTACTGGAGGGATTTTCACCAAATATAGAAAAGGCACTACTGCATACCTGTCCCTACCATTTTGCCAAGTTTGGTGTAATTCCGTTCACCAGTTCGGGCTGTAGCCGTGTCTAAAGGTCCCATAGAAAATGCCATTTGAAAAATGTCCAATTCAATTTTCTCAAGAGCTACTGGAGGGATTTACACCAAACATACAAAAGGCACTGCTGCATACCAGTCCCTACCATTTTGCCAAATCTAGTGTAATTCCGTTCCGCCGTTCGAGCTGTAGCCTTGTCAGAATGTCCCTATGGAAATTAACATGGGGAAAACACGTTTTGGGACCCCCCCTTTTTCTCTGCCCCGCTTGATGAATCCCCCCGAAACTTTCAGGGAAGGAGCGGCGCGCAGCGAGGAAAATTTAAGGAAAATTACAGGCAGATCCCTCAATCGGCGCTAAAGTTATTCTCAATAGAATGTTCAGAATTTCCTATGGTAACTAGGTCGTAACTATATATACCTACTGGCGACCGCCAGTAGGTTATATATATATATATATATATATATGTATATATATATATATATATATAAGAAAGCAGTCCAGGTCCCGTTCAAATGAGGCGGGACCGAAAGGTCAGGACCTCAGAAGCCTCACGCCCAGCAAACAACCATAGCCTCGCAGAAATCAGCAATCCGGCAATGGATGACAGGGAAGACGTTTATTAGAATAAAGGTGACGCGTTTCACTCTACACAAGAGCTTGTTCACACAACACGCCAGGAAAACACAAAGCATATAAATAGTTAAAATAAGCAAAGGACAATTGAAAACAACCAATAATACACGCCTTCTCTGAAAATGGACATAGTGGAAAGACTCATAAATTGAAAAGAGTTAAGGTGATAACAAAATGAAAACTCAATGGACCAAAATTAGCGAATAGTGAGGTTCCGAGATCACAAGCAAATAAGTGCAATGCTAAGAAAAAGAAATCAGAATATTCCGCACCTGGACACGAAAAAAAGTATATACAATAAGTATAGCCACCAGTTAAGAAAGTAAGTGGAGGTCTGAAAAGTTTTTCAAACAGAATAATGGCATAGTGCCAAAATAGACCACAAAAAACAATGCTGATCAAGAGATCATAAAGAGAACATGATGACATAGTGCCAAATTGCATCGCAAAAGACATAGCTATTTACTACAAGTTATAATTGCCCTGTGCAAAGGAATAATGATCAAATATCATGGATAATGGAATGAAAAAAGTGAACAGACATGTGGAGCAAACCTCATCACACTATATATAAGTAGTCCATATAAATGAAAAAAACAGATTAAATCTGAAAGGGCAAAACATGCAATCCGATCAGAGAAAGCAAGAAAAAATAGAAGTAAATGAAAAGAAAAGAACAAGTATACAAAGAGTATGAGAAAGCCACAGCTGAGAAAGATAAAGATGACAGAAAGAGGAATAATCCAATGCAAGTGAACCTGCAAAACTGGTGTACCACCATTCAATATATACATGATTGATACCATAGAAATAAAGTATACACCAGACCGAAATATATACATATAAAGGCTAATCAGACGGCCAACCACTAATTGAAAATCTAAATCGCTTCAGAGAAAAATACGAAAAACAAAGTCATGATGAGATGAAAACAGTTCATAAGAAATTACTCAAATCTTCAGTGAGGTTAAGTCCATTTGGGGCCTTAGCATCTAAGGCAAGAATCAGGTGTGATTCTTTCAGCCGAAGAAGCTTCATTCGGTCACCCCCCCGGCCGGGTTGGGGTACCGAGCATAGAACTGTGTATTCGAGATCCTTCAGTTTCTTGTCATGTACTGCACGGAAATGGCTAGCGACAGGGTAACTATTGTCACTGTTAACAATAGCACAAATGTGCTGCAAAATCCGTTGGTGCACCCGAAGTTTAGTACTTCCGATGTACTCCAGAATACAGGTGCACCTTAGTTTGTACACGACATACTCAGATCTACATGTCAGGTATTCGCGAATGGGAATGGGTGTGGAACAGAATGCAGTAACATAGTGTGTGTTATTCTTGGCAAAGGTACAGGCTCGACAAGATGTACATCTGAAAAAGCCAGTTTTGGTTGTGAGGCTTTTTTTGGGCGGGCCTTCAGGCATAGGTCTGTCAAGGGCATCTCGCATAGTAGGAGCCCTTCTGAATGTGATGTTAGGGATGCTTGGGAGCAAAGGCCCAAGAATAACATCCGTTAGGATGATGGGCCATTCAGAAGAAATGATGCGCCTAATTTTGCGCTCCTGAGTGCTGTAGTTGGTAATCAGACGTACATTGCACTCGGTGGTGGAAATGTTAGGAGCCTTAGGTGCGAGTAATGTTTTCCGCTCAAATGTACAAGCTTTGTGGAGGGCTTTATCCAGAATAGCATCAGAGTAACCCCTGTGAATGAATCGCTGTTTAGACTCACTTAGACATTTGTCGAGAGAGTCCTTATCACTGCAAATTCTGCAAATACGAATGAACTCCCCGTAGGGGATGCTGCGGATTGTGTGGGCAGGATGGGAACTACGAGCATGTAAAATTGAATTGCCCGCAGGGGCCTTTCTATGCAGGCGGGTTTCAATTTGGTTATTTGTGATGAAAATGCTCACATCCAAGAATTCTGCTGTATCAGTGGTGATGGTAGAGGTAAATTTAAGGTTGAAAGCATTAGCATTAAGTTCATTAGCAAATGCTTCCGCCTCTTCTGATGATCCTTTCCAGATTATACAGACATCATCTATAAAGCGCCAATAATGCGCAATATAGGGTAGCCAGCGGCGGTGCGTGGTCCTGAGCTCGTGTTCCTCCCACCAGCCCCATGTAAACAAGAGTAGCTGGGGGAGAAACACGAGCCCATCGCCACACCACGCAGCTGCTGATATATCTGACCCTGGAATCTGAAAAAATTGGTGTATACACATATATATATATATTTTCTTTTTTTTTTTTGACTGACGAAACGCGTCTGTTAGGGGTGATGGGGTTGCAATAAAACATTCTGGAATCGGAGACCTGTGTGCTGGCCTGTTTTTCAGCCTAAATTGGAGTGAAAAGGTGTTTGAATATATATATATACATATATATATACATATATATACATATATATATATATATATATATATATATATATATATATATATATATATATATATATATATATATATATATATATAACTATAACTAGCAGCCTGCCCCAGCGTTGCCTGGGGCAGAAGGGGGCTGGGGATAGCATTTCAGGCTTGCGTGCACTCCCGCCCCGGCCCCCGCCCGTCACGACATTGTTTGTGTCCCGTACAATGTCGTTGCGGGCAGGGGCCGGGCGGGAGTGCACGCAAGCCTGAAAAGCTGCCCCCAGACCCTGAGCCTTACTGCAGTTGTTCCGGCCCAACCTCCCGCACCGGCTCCCTCCTGTCCCATGTCCCAGAGCCTTACCTGACCTGCCGCTCCTCCCCGAGCTCCTCACTTCACCGCTGCTCCTCCTCGCAAGCCTGAAATGCTGCCCCCAGACCCTGAGCCTTACCGCAGTTGTTCCGGGCCAACCTCCCGCACCGGCTCCCTCCCGTACCGTGTCCCAGAGCCTTACCTGAGCCACCGCTCCTCCTGAGCTCCTCACTTTACAACCGCTCCTCCTCGTCATCACGTACGTTGCGGCCAGCGCTACGTCGTGGCCGTCAGCTTCGCGGCCGGCGCTACTTTCAGGGCACTACTTTTTTTAAAGTTATATTTTTAAATTTACGTTTTTTTTTATTTTCTATAGCCTATGTCCATCTGCACACCCTGAGGATTACAACAGTGTATTGGGTGTGTGGATTGGCGCTGTGGTTCCCGAGTTTACCTTGCCAAAAGGTTTGTGTTCTCTCTTCATAACAGTAGTATATATATATATATATTTATCCACCATGTTGCCCCAGCTGTAAGGACGCACTCCACAGCTCTACGTCTTCATTCAAAAGCTTTTATTTGGAAAACCGGCATTATTGCTGCTTGAACACTCTTCCCCGACGCATTTCTGAGTTCCCTCTCCTTCTTCAGGGGGGTTTCTTGTATGTCGCAAAGCTTTACCAAGCACTTTCTTTTAAAGTTGAAGCTCCTGCCAAGTGAGTATAGTAGCACAATTACATGCTGGTCATCGTAGTGCTTGGTAATTAATTTTAACCTTCCAGTAGGTCCCGCTTCATATTAATATGTATATATATATATATATATATATATACATATGACAATCAATATAGTCCAAATATATAAATGACTATAACCCAGTCATTTTGTCCATGTAGAATGCTAACATGGATATTCAATATGTTGCAGACAACTCTATTGCTGTGGCTCGATATGTAACATTTTACATCACCAAATCTGAAAAGACGGAACTGAAGGAGATGTGGGAAGACATTTCTCATGAAAAGAGCCTAAGCAAGAAATTGTATACTTACAATTTGAAGATGTTATCTCATCGAGAAATTGGAGCATATGAATGTTGTGATCGATTATCATCAGCAAGTCTTTATGCGAAATCTAGAACTATCCTGTGGGTGAGTGTAGGTCTTGCAGGAACACGAAACCGTGTTTTGAAACCTGTTCAAGAAATTGAATATTTAGCACAGAAAGAACCAAACAGTACAGACATTCTGAAGACAAATATGTTGGATACATACTATCCAAATAGAAGTACTCTGCTTGAAAACATTTGTCTGCATGAAATACTTAAAAACTACACTTTTAAAAGGAATATTACAGAGAATATTGATAAAGGTGTATACGCTGTGATTGGACATGAAGGATGTCTGGTCAAACAAAGAAAAGGACACTTGATTAATCACCGATTGCGAAACTCCTGACAAAAGAGAATTTTACTATTTAGCTCTTTTGCAACACTTTAAACCATGGCGTACAGAAGAGGAATTACTTGGGGAGTTTGATAGTTATGAAGATTCATTCAACGCATCTAAAAATAGTACAGAATGTCCTGTTTTTAGTAATTATCTCCAAATGTTGAACGACGAAATAGAGCAAGAAGCAACAATTGCAGCGGAGATTGCTAGAGACAGTTCTCAAGATAGTCAAAGTTCTGCTTCGTTGAGTCAAGATCCACTGGGACAACCAATTATCCAAAATGAAGCAGCCAATGCCATGGATGAGGTGGAAAGAGCAAAGGAGCAAGCTCAAGAGGATGTAATAAACTTAGAAGAATTGGAGAAGCAACTTAATCTTGAGCAAAAACAGATATATGATGAAGTGACAGAGCAGATTGAGCATGGTTTTCGTCATGAGAAAAAAGAATGCTCATGCATGTCATTTGAACCTGTACGACTACATGTAAGTGGAGAAGCTGGAACTGGTAAAAGTTTTCTAATTAAAGGAATTACCACATATCTACAGCAAATAACTCAGTCAACACTCTCTTGTGTTGTTACTGCTCCAACTGGATTGGCAGCACATAATATTAAAGGTATTACTTTACATCGTTTATTGATGCTGCCATTTGAACATGAAAATAAATTACAATATCACAAGCTATCTGGAGAAGCTTGTTGTGAAGTTTCTAGAGTCCTTAAAAAAATGAAACTTCTCATTATTGATGAGGTAAGCATGGTATCAAATGTAATGCTTGCCTTTGTGCATTTAAGAATGCAACAGATTCTTAAAACAGAGTATGATGTGTTATTTGGAGGCAAACATGTCATAGTTTTTGGAGATATACTGCAGCTAACTCCTGTAAAAGGACAACCTGTATTTGAAACTGTTACACATGAAGACACCAGAAAGTGCCTGGGCAGTGTTGGAAATGTTAATATATGGTCACATTTCAAATATACTGAATTCGTTCAAAATATGCGACAGGCAAAGGATACTAAATATGGAAATATTCTTCAAGATATAAGAATTGGAAAACTAAGTGAAGATGCGAAAAAAACTTTACAAACATGATTACTTCCCAATTTGTTTCCCAATGAAGATAATTTAGCTGAGAAAATATATACTAAAGAGGCAGAAGATAAGTCAGTCATATGCTTGATGCCAACTCTACAAGAATGTTCGGTGTTCAATGAACAAATGTTGAAGTTATAAAATCAACAAATTAAGAAACTGGAAGCTCAAGATAGAATAGAGCATGAAGGAAGTACTATTATTTTGTCCCAAAGGTTGCAGTTAAAATTGGATTCTCTACAGAACTCTATATCTAAAACTGCTGGCTTAGAAAAGAATCTGTATGTATGTTTAAATTGTCGGATGATTTTACGGAGAAATTTACATGTAGAAAGAGGTTTGGTGAATGGAGCAATGGGTAATGTTGTTGGTTTTGTGAATCACCCAAATAGAGATGAGATTGAATTTTTAAGAATCAAATTTGATGGAGTTGAGGAAGTTAAACAATCCAGTTGTTGTTCAACTTGTTTTTTGCTTGTGAAAGACTTATATGTCCGTCGGAAGCAATTTCCTATTTGTTTGGCATATGCAGTGACATTCGTGATTTCTAATATGTCACTAGAGATGGGCTGTGGGGACCTTGGTTTGGCAGAGGGGTACACATCACACGTTAGTTAGGTTCAATGTGTAGAGCGTTAGTTAGGTTCAATGTGTAGAGCGATTGGCTTGGGCACCGTAAAGTTTTACTTACTGTGTTCTATTTCTACACCATAGAGCGGGGCCTCCTACTCCCGAGCGGTTGCCGGGTGAGGTGAGGTCTTCACCCACACAAGGCTGGGTGAGTATCACTTAGAGGAAATGCCTCTAGGGGATCTAGCTAATATGCTTTTTTCTTATATATGCGGAATATAATGTATTCATGCAGGTGTGTTCCTTTATACGGTCTCTCTGTATCCAGGTGGTTGTGTATGTGTAATCCAATGTTGTTATACAATCATCTTTTTGTTTGTTGACAGGAAGAAGATTATCTTCTCCCACCAGTGGACGCCTAAAACGTTTCAATTTCTGGTAGATATGTATCAGTTATGTACCCAACACATCGCTTGTGGTTTTAGTTGCAGTAGCTTCTTTGTATTTATGGTCCTGAAGAAAGCCGGGACAATGTCCCATAGGCTGAAACATGTCGACCGTCCTGCACAGCGCCATAGGGTAGACTTTCCACCAGGCGTTTTTAATTTTTGACACCAAAGTTTCTGTATGTACACTTTGTCAGAACTAGGGTAGTCAATTTTATTTCACCCTTATCACTCGAGCACTGCACTTTACTATGTCCACTTTATGGCAAACTAATGACTAGACTATTGACATCCAATCCACTGCGGCACTATATGGCCATTTGTGGTGTGGGATGATCAATGACTCCCAAGTGACGTACACTCCACCAGCAAGGGTGGTCTGATGGGATTCTTTCAAGTCATTTGCTGCCAATAACTACCAACGGCATTGATGCACACATGCATTCTATTTGTTTCTTAGTCACTGTTACAGTTACACACCATCGTTTGACCTGGTCTGCTTCGTTGTATGTTTCATAGTCTTAGTAGGGGTGATAGCAGACAGGTCGGTAATCATGCCCCTTGACCCTCCACACACATTTTTTTGTTAATATGCAGTGACTATTCACAAATTTCAAGGATTAAGTGTAGATAGTGCTTTGGTAAATATTGGAAGCACTGTATTTAAAGAGGGTATGGCCTATATTGCTTTATCTCGAGTTAGAACTTTATCTGGACTTTATCTAATTGATTTTGATGAGACAAAGATTAGTGCAGATCTAAATTGTGTGAAGGAGTATAATAGGTTAAGAAGAGAATATGCTCCTAGTTTACCTCAATATCCTTTAATTCAAAAGTGTATGGAAGGTCAAAAAAGGAGATATGAGGAAAAATGTAGTGAAGTAGTAGAGAAACGAAGAAAAAAGATGAAGCTGTTATTGGTAGCAGAAAGAAAAAGGTTACTATTGAAGAGATTGTTGGATTTAAATTTGAAAACAGTTCTGGTGTCAACTGCTATGCAAATGTAGTGGTTAATGTTGTTTTTTTTCTTAAAACTTTACAGCAACAGATTGTACAAAATCGGGAACAAACATTTTGTTGTTCATTACATTCTGTCTTTGAAAAATGTAGCAGTGATAATAGTGAAGTAGCAAGTGTTTCAGAACTACGGAATGTTTTAGACATATGTGCTAGACTAAATCAATTTTCTCAGAATATGCAGCAAGATTTTCAGGAATTTATTAGGTATATGCTTACAGTTTTGGAAGATGAAGGTGTAGATATTGATAGTCTTTTTGGCCTTTCTTATAGATGGCAACATAATTGCGATAATTGTTCATTTTCAAGTAGTACTGACATACACACAGAAAGATTTATATATTTAACATTACCAGACTGTAAAGCAGTGTCCTTTAATAAACTAGTTAAAGATGCGCATCAAAACATGGTCTGCTCTCAATGTAACTCAGAAATGTTATCAACATTATTTATCCACAGATATGGACAGTATGTAATTTTAATGTTTCAACGATGCAGAGCTGATGGAAGTAAATTGTCAACTTTAATTAAAAATGTTGTGGCTTCTCAAATATCTATTTCTAGAAGAACATTTGTAACTGTAGCAATTATCTTTCATGAAGGTCCTTCAACATCATCAGGACATTACACAGCTTATTTGAAGTCCCCAACAGGCTGGACGCACTGCAATGATAGTCAAATGACTTTTAAGAAACGTTTGCCTTTTGACTTAACAAATTCTTATCTGCTATTTTTGCAACCCAAATTTCAGTAAAATTACTTGGTGTAGGAAGATTAATACTGTAAAGAAAAGAAACTCTGTTGTTTAGAAATATCGTGTGACTCAGGGTGTGCAAATTTAGAAATGAAACTTGAATTTGGCATAGTGAGAGTATCAGGTACAGTTTAATTAATGTTTCATGGTACAGAACACGTTGGAATATTCACTCGAATGGTCGAGAACAGAATGGATAAGAGTACAATTAGGTAATTTAGGAAAATATGGAGTTTACTCGTGCTATTTGGCCACGCGGAAAAGTATGAGACAACAAAATGTGTACTTGAGATAAATGTTTTTAGAACGTCCTTGCACTGAAGTTTATTGAGAGGTATTTAAAAAAAAGTGGTATGGTTTCATTAGTTTGTAACTGTTAAAGATGTAGTGTCCTTACTCAAGAAATTGCGAATTAGAGAAAAACATTTAAGACATGTTTTTTTCAGGTAATTACATTATGTATAGAGATGTTGTATGGGTTTTTTAAACACAATCATTTTGATTGTGTTTTTTTTTGCCCGCTGTCATATGATGAGTACTATTGAAATCACTGCTTATAGTGAAAATCAATATATTCTGAGGACAGCAAATATAAGCCATATAATATGTTGTCCAAGTTATTTTGTTAGATTGGATTTAGAAATATTTATTATAACAGATTTGTTTATTGTCTTCCACAGATATTACATTTATAAGGTAAGTACGACTAATAAGAAAAAAAATCATTAGTTTCTTATTTATATTTCTCCCTATAGTTCCCTCTCTCCCTCTCTCTTATCCTTACTCCTTTCATCCCCTTCCTTTGTCAGGGCCGTTCTCTCACACTCACTCCCTTTAACTCATCCACATTTTTGGTTGTTTAATTTTCTTTCCCGCTTCTCTCACATCTTTTCTGTCGCTATTTCCTTCACTCTGTCTATCTCTTCAGTTTGTTACTCCCGTTGTCTCATGGTGACTCACCTTTATCGACCCTCTATCACCTTTGTTTCCTGAATCTTAATTCCTTTCTCTTACCGTACCTTAATATTTGTTCCCTTACTCTGCTTCCATCACTTATGCTCATTTCCCAAACTTAAATCTATACTTCAGTTCCCTTACCCTACTTAATTTCTGTTTATCTGTCTCTTACAGTCCTTGTCTGTTTCTACCCCGTTCATCTTCTGTTACTCACCCTTTTTCACTCTGTTTCTCTTAGTGTTCTTCCTTTATTTTATCTATCTCCTTAACAGATTCCCGTACTCTTAGTCTGTTTCTTTTAGAGACTGTTTGTTTCATGTACTATCACTCATCATACTCTCATTTTCTCTCTCACTATACTTTCCTTTACACAGTCATTCCTTCAGTGACATTATCTCTTTCAATTAATTATCTTAGTCATTGATTTATATACTACACATTCTGTCTCTGTCTCTCTCTCTCCCTCACTCTTCCTTTCTTTCACTTTCTGTTTCATTCACTCCTACTTTGCTTTGTTTTATGAAATGTACATTATAACCTTATTTTTACTTTTCTTCCACATATACTATGTTTTTTAAAGAAGTTTACTATTACTTTGTTACTATTTCTTAGGTAAGTATAAAAAATATAAATACTTTTCCATCACTGTCTTACTTATTTTTCTATCCTGGTCAAACCAGTGTCATGTTTTATGTGAGCACTTCCACGCAGGACAGGCTGTTCTGTCACAAGAAGCCCCTTAAAAAGTGATTTTATGAAATCACCAACATTTTACTGAGTCAGTTCACCAACGCTGATGTGTGAAAACATTGGAGCTATTGACGTAACTGTAAAGGCTGATGTTCTACGTTACAGATAGAACAAGTTTGAAAAGTGCTGGAGTTGCGTCGTGCATGGAACACAATTTAAACACTGTGTCAACTTTCAGCCCTATATCTGATACGCATCTGTTTATTCCTCCGACATGATAAAACTGATTTGGAAATGCGGTCCATCATGAGTGGTGCAAAGATTAATTTGTATGTTGCGTTTTTCCTGGCGTATCTATGCTATTTTTCATAGATGTGTTGGGTAATATAAATCTGTGTCTCTGTTGTATTCCGTCTCTATGGTTTCCTAAGTCCCTTCATTCCATTAATCAATTTTTAAATCAGTTATTTCCCACTCTTCACTTTCACTTACCTCCTTTTTATTATCCTCAAATCTCCTTCCTTCAACATCTTTCTATGTGTTTTACTTTCATTTCCCTAACCCTACTCTATATATCTCTCTTTCTACCTTAGTTTTCTTCCATATGTGCATACTCAGTCCCCTTTTCTGACTTCTTCACTTTTCCTTTCATTTCCATACTGCTTTTCTCCTAATTCTTAATTTCCCTAAATTCACTACTCTATCTTTAGACATCTTGGGGCAAATTTAAAAGTCCTTTATGTCTCTTTTGCGCCGCTATTGCGTCACTTTTGTGATGCAGCAGCGGTGCAAAAGATGCATCATGGTGTGGAATATATACAACTTGATATATATGTGAGATGTGTTATGTTGTAAAGACCTGTGCCTTAAGGAGGCGTTCTGGTACAGGGGGGGGGACGTTCCTGCGCAGGAATGTCTGCTAAGAGTGGGTGAGTGAAATCTACAAGATTTTACTCAATCACTTTTAGGCCAATGCTATGTGAAAACTCTGCACGTGCTTGAAGCAGGCGTAAGGCTTGAAGCAGCATTAGTTGAATGGGCCCGCCAGGAGCATTGCTGAAGCTACATTGCTCATGCGATGCAACTCCAACAATGCAACACCTTTATGGCACAGATGCGTAACACATGTGTTCTGTTTTTCCCCATGGTGTGCCACATTGTAAATGAGATACATCAATGGTGGTGCACGGGTGTTTTTTTTTGTCGTAGGTCAATGGTGCATCCTTGATGCTTTGCAGAGATGCGCCATGTAACATACATTAGCCCCATTGCTTTAGTCACTCTTTTACTTCACGTTCTTCAATCACTACACTTCTTTTACCTTACTCATTTCGTCAGTCCCTTACTGTATTTTTTCTCATTAATTTCATTTACTTATTTAAACACTACACATTCATTGATAGGAGAGATGACACAGGGGCATATTAGCAAGATGTGTGTTAAAGAACGCACATCGCACATTTGACTATCGCCGGCTATCGCCGGATTTTTGAGCGGTGTTAGCGCGGTATTATCAATGCGAACACATAGGCGATAGTAAATCCTGTAACAGCCGGCGGCAGTTAACATTACCGCGTGAAAACAAGCGTTGCTTTCACACGCTAATGTATGCCTTGTTAATAAGGGGGGGGTGGATTCAGTTTTATGATCCACACCCCCATTTATTATTATTTTTTTTTACTTTTTAATATTGAAGTTCTTGTATCAGGTTTCAACTAGTGGAAAGAAAATACGTATATTGACAACCAAAGAATACAAAATCATAGTTTACAGAGTACAATTTCCAACATTACTCAAAATATGATTTCCAAATTTTATCAAATTTCCTTATCCCCCCAATTCGCTGTGCATAACGAAATTCACTTATTCTAACATTTCTCATTTTCTGAAGCCAGGCATTAAACGTAGGAGCTTGTGTTAATTTCCAATTCTGAAGCACCAAGGACCTCGCTACTGCCATCGCAATAAATAATAGTTTAACCAACTGTTCTAGCAAACCAAGATCAGTATCATATCCATAGAGTATTAATTTGACGTTATAAGCAATCTAAATCCCACAAAACGTTTGTAAGTATTCGAATATCTCATTCCAGAAACGGACAATTTTAACACAGTAAGCTGTAGTATGGGACCAATTGGCGGGACTGTATTGCTTGCATCTAAAACAGATGGCACTAATATTTGTATACATTTTTGAGATGACGGCAGGAGTTCGATATAGGAGCCATTTAGTAAAAAAGAACATTCTCCTCCAGTTAGAGCCACGAAGAACACTAAAATTCAATTTGTTTATACATTTCCAGGTATTCATAGTAAGAACATGATTCTCTTGTTCCTGCCATTTTTTAATGACTACTGTACTAAGATCTAATTCAGTATATTGAGCTAAATAACGTTTCCATGCTCCTGGTTTCTTATTCTGAGAAATCAAAAACAAATCATCCCACAACTGACAAGGAGAGTCGATCATTCTTAACTCAACTTGTCCCAATACTTTAAAAATCGAAACATATGAATAGGAAAACATAAACTTTCCTGGGATTAATTGCTGCAATTCTCCTGGTAACAGCCAGGCCCCTTCTCTTATAAAATCTGATAAAGTGCGGAACCCAGCCCACTCCCATTGACAAACAATATCTGCTCCGATTTTGATTCCCATAAAAATGAGAGCATTCCTTAGAGGAGTTCTAGAATTGAAATGCGGAAGAGAATATCTTTTTAGAAGAACGTCACGACGTTTAAAGAACCAATACATTATTTTATATCAGGTGAGTTTTGGCGATTTAGGGATGTGCAAAGGAACTGGTGTTTGAACCTCTTGACTAATTTGGTCAAAGAAGAAATTGATAAATAAATTTGGACTCTGCATTCCTGATTTAAATCGTTCTAAATATTGGGCAAAATATCCACTATAGTAATCTCTAAGGTTAGGAAGAGATAAGCCTCCCAGTTAAATATCTACGTAAAGTTTCTTCATTGCGATCCTAGGACGTTTTTTAGCCCATATCAAGCTTGAAAATAATGATTCTACTTTTGAAAAAAAACTAATGGGTAAGAAGCACGGAATAGCTGAAAATAAAAAATTAAATAATGGAAGTACAGGCATCTTTATAAGTGCCACCCGTCCCATAATAGTGAGTGGTAGTGAATCCCATCTGGTGAATAAAGATTGTACTTTTCGTACAAGTGGGTCAAAATTCAACTTAACTAAATTGGATACCAAGGTGGAAAACATAACCCCTAAATACCGTGTTGGTCTTGAATTAATGCAACCAGCTAAATCTGCATGTAAATCCACCTCCTCCCCGCCACACACTAATATTTCAGTTTTTTTTTTATTAATTCGGTAACCTCCTAAGGCCTCGAATTCTTCAAAAAGCTACAGAACAGCAGTTTGAGATTGGATATCCGTCTTGGTTATCAACATGATATCATCGGCATAAAGTTTGATTTTTGCCATAGATGTAATTGGTGGAGGGATATTTACAGATTCGCGGATAGCTGTGGCTAACGGTTCAATAAAAAAAGCAAAAAGGATAGGGGATAAGGGGCAACCCTGCCTGGTGCCCCGTTGGACCGAAACTGTGCCTACCACAACAGAGGTAATAATTATATTTGCTCTGGCACCCGTGTATAAATTTTGAATTAAACTAATAATTTGTGAAGGGATACCAAAGTGTTTTAAAATAACAAATAAAGTTGTCCAGACGACTAAATAAAACGCTTTCTCTGCATCTAATAATAAAATTAAAGCCGGGATTTTTTTAACTTGAAAATAATATAACGCTTCCGTGAGAAAATGGGTATTGGTCACTAACTACCGGCCTGCCACAAAACCATTCTGATCTAAGTGAATGAGATCCGTTGCAAATGAATTAAAACCTATTGCAAGTAATTTAGTTTGGATCTTATAATCGGTATTAAGTAATATGAAAGGCCTGTACAAGTTAGGGTCTTTTGAATCCTTACCTTTCTTAGGAAAACTAACCACAGTCCCCTCCCCAAAAGAATCCGAGACTTGACCACCCATTAACATATAATTAAATAATTGTAATAATAAATCAGAGAACACGGTAAAAAAACTCTTACAAAATTCCGCCGAAAAGCCATCCGGCCATATGCTTTACCAATTGGTACATTTTTAACCACTAATTCTAATTCTGATTTGATGAATAACCGCTGCATTGAATCACTATCTACCTGCGCTAGAGAGGGCATATTGTATCTGGATAAAAAATTTGAGAGCTTGGAGTGATCTATTATTTGCTGCAGACTGTAAATCTGTTTATAGTGGGACAACATAATAGTGCCAATAGCATCCGTCCGTGATACTTCAACTTTAGTGACAGGGCACTTTAAAGAGTGGATTAACTTTGCGGCAACTTGCTCTTTTGCCTGCCATGCGAGGAGTTTCCCGGAAAAAATTACTTTCCTCGTAAATCCTCTGAGATTTTATCAAGAATTGCTGTTCACTCTGTGAAAAAAGAAACGTATTAAGTTCACGTTTAACCTCATTTAATTCTTTTTGTAAATCACTGGAAGGATTAACTTGGGGCAGCAGAGTAAGAGAATGGATTTTTTGATAAAGTGAGGTCTTAGTTTGTTTAATAGTGCGCCATTCTTCTGCATCTTTACTGATTATGATCCCACGAATAAAAGCTTTTAATGAGTCCCATACAATATGGAGTGGGGCTGTATCTAGATTACGTGCTATAAACGCAGACATTTCAATTTTTAAGAAAGAGACCCAATTATTGTCCTGCAAGTACATTTTATTGAATATCCATCTTTTAGATGACTTAATCTCTTCGCCTACTTCGAATTCAATTAACAACATTGCGTGGTCAGAAAAACCATTATGGAAACATTTTTGGTAGGAACATTTTAATAGCTTTGAAGCCAGAAAAAAATCTAATCGAGATGAGGATCTATGTCTCCCAGACCAACATGTGAATTCTTTTTTCTGTGAAAATTTAACCTGCCACGGGTCACAGAGATCCAATAAAGATGTATTCTGAATAATGGATCTTCTTGATTTTGGTTTAGATTGTTTCCTTGGCCTACTAGTGGAATCTAATTTTATATCCATAAGGATATTAAAATCACCACCTATCACTATGTTCCCCCTAACTAACAAAAAAGATTGAAATACCTGGTCATAGATTGGGGCACAATCTTCCACTGGGGCATAAAAGCTGACAAATGTGATTGGTCTTTTCCTACCTTTAATTAAGCATGTGACCCAGCACCACCGTCCTGTTCCCACATCTTCATACTGAACAATTTCTGCATCTAAATTCTGATTTAGAAAAATAGCAACCCCACTTTTAGACTCTTGAGCACATGAAAACCCTGACCAGGTTTTAAACATAGAGAAAGAAATAATTTTAGCAGGAGAAATATGAGTTTCTTGAAGCATTACGACAGCTGGTTGTTCTGGCTTAACCCAGAGCTCAATTGCTCGCATTTTCTTTCTATTATTCAGCCCATTAACGTTGAAGGAAATCACTCTAAGCCCCCCAATAGACATATATATAACTCAATGATAGTTCATTAAAAGACACATCTTGCCAACTTATTTTTCCATCAAAATATAACAAGAACTTCAATTTTTTCCTTTTCCCCCACCCCCACCCCACACCCCACCTCAGGTGCTCCCCTCCAGCACCTAGTCCTGTGGCCCTGCACTTCACCATCACCTCCTCCCCACGCTGGCCACCTGACACTCACCCCTCTCATGGAGGTGCCTTGTTGTTGCGCCTCTTACCCTGTGATGCCCATGTTCCTCCCCTCCCCCCAGTCATATTTAGATTAACTCTGCAGTTGATTAAGCATCTTACGTGCCTCATCAACATCAGTAAACAAATAGAATTTGGCTTTTATCAGAACTTTTAACTTTGCCTGCTGTGCCATTGACACTTGGACACCCTTTTCTTTAAATAATTGCAAAATCTTTACAAAGTCTTTTCTCTGTCTCGCAGCAGCCGCCGACATATCGGAGAAAATCCGGCATTTAGTAGTAGGATTGGCATGAAATTGTCTTTGCTTGAAGGCTTGTGATAAGATTGTCTCTTTGACCCGTACATCAGCAAAGTTAACAATAATTGTCAGAGGAAAAGGAGAGTTAGGAAATGGGCGAGCTGGAACTCGATGCGCGCGTGTAATTGTTAGGTCTCCCTTAAATTCAGGGATTACCTCTTGAGAAAAGAAGGAAGTAATCCATTGCATCATGTCCGATCCCTCAATATTCTCTGGCACGCCTACCACTCGAAGGTTTGACCTTCTATTATAGTTTTCTAACTCATCAAGTTTAATTTCGAAGGCTTTTGAAGATTTACAGATAGTAGACACCTCCTTCTGCATAGTGGTCATATTGTCCTCCAGCCCTGAAATACTAGTTTCAGATTCTTGAAATCGATTTGTGAAAGAAGCCATTGAGTCTTCAATTTTATCCAGACGGTTACTGATTACTGCCAATTCGGCCTTTTGAAATTGCTTCATTTCTCTTATTTCTCCTAGTATCAGATTTAGCATATCTTTTACTGAGATCTGAAAGTCCCCAGTAGTCTTAGTGTCCATCTCCAAAATCGGGCTCTGTGTTGTTGCATGTGCATGTGCTGTGGCATCATCATTCAAATCTAATTTAGATTGCGGCAAGATAGAGGATACAGCAGAGGGGACAATCATAGTTAAAACCTCATTCTTACTCAAAGATGCAGTTTTTATATCTACAAACTGAGAGTCTATTAAATTGACCACATTACTAGTTGACGTTGTTGAATCTGTAGGATTTAAGGGGGTTGGGGCCTCTGGTGAAGCTGGTGAAGTTGCCCTGGTCCCCACTGCATTCGTGTTGGCATTAGTAACATGCCCTGTGCTCTTTCGCTCAAATAAGGGGAATTGTTTAGAAACCTTAGGAGTAGAAATTACCAGGGCATCTTTGGGAGGCTGTGGATCATAGAATTCGCCCCTTGTACCATTCCTGGTGATTTAGCTACTATGCTTGATAGGGCCATATCCGTCCCAGCCACGGGCAGCTCTAATACCTCTGTCGGCTCCTTCCCCTCACTAGTAATAGAGTTACCGGAATCTTGTTGCTGAGCCTGTGTTATATTATCACTTGGAAGATTGTTTTCACCCTCTCCGGAACTCTCCGAATTTTCAGCAGAGGAGTTCTCTTTCTCTGTAGCAGATCCTGCCAGTTTAGCTTTTTCTGATTTCAGTTGTTGACGTTTTTTTATCGCCCTGGTCCTAGCCGTCAATTGTTTGCCCATAATCAGATCACAAGGCGAAGTACTCTCACCTCAGAGTCACTGATCTTCAATCTTTGACAGGACAGGGTCAGCGTTTAAGATACCAGGGAAAGCCAGAACGTCAGAAAAATTAGAACTTATGATTCACTGTATCGCGATATCTCCTATTACTGGCAAGGTCCCAATTATTTGATGCCTTGACCATACAGCAATTTCAGCACAGTACTATATAGTAGAAGTAGCAGGGCAAAGTATTCAAATCAGAAGGTAAAAAAGGTCCAATATCCTCTGAGGTCACTAGGAATGCTGGGACTTGAAGTTTACCTTTTCACCACATTATCAACAACAATGTTCAGTGTTCAGTGTTCCGTAATATAGGCAAGTAAGACACAGTCTTAAGCAGTCATCATTCCAAAGTTCGAACCTTTCACTGACCATGTCATGAGTGATGTAATATGTGGCGTCAACAGCAGTGCATTGCGGGCGCGCGAGTTATAGTTAGCTGAAGTAACTATAACGGGGGAATTTCAGTGGTCTATATGAGTGAAATGTGCAGCTAACTATAACATGTGTCAAACCTATGGTTTTTTCAGTGAATATCAAAGGTTTTGTAAATGCTATTTCCTAACTATAACGTGTGTAAAACCTATGGTTTTTTCAGTGAATGAATATATATATATATATATATATATATATATATATATATCTATATATATATATATATATATATATATATATATATATATATATATATATATATATATATATATATATGAAAAAAACAGTCCAGGTTCCGTGAAAGTAAAACGGAGCCAGAGGTCGGGACCTCAGAAGCCTTGCGCCCAGCAAACCAAAGTAGCCTCTAAAAATAACAAATCCAACAATGGATGACAGGGAAGACTTATTCACTGAAAAAACCATAGGTTTCAGGCCTTATATAGTTAGGAATTAGCATTTAAAAAACCATTGAAATTGCTCCAATATAGTTAGTTGTACTAACTATATTTCGCGCACCCGCAATCCACTGCTGATGATGTCACATATTACATCATTCATGACATGGTCAGTGACTTCACTGATGACATCACTGATGACATCTCAAATAACATCACTGATGACAACCATAGCCTCGCTAAAATCAGCAATCCGGCAATGGATGACAGGGAAGACGTTTATTAGAATAAAGGTGACGCGTTTCACTCTACACAAGAGCTTGTTCACACAACACGCCAGGAACACACAAAGCATATAAATAGTTAAAATAAGCAAAGGACAATTGAAAACAACCAATAATACACGCCTTCTCTGAAAATGGACATAGTGGAAAGACTCATAAATTGAAAAGAGTTAAGGTGATAACAAAATGAAAACTCAATGGACCAAAATTAGCGAATAGTGAGGTTCCGAGATCACAAGCAAATAAGTGCAATGCTAAGAAAAAGAAATCAGAATATTCCGCACATGGAAACGAAAAAAAGTATATACAATAAGTATAGCCACCAGTTAAGAAAGTAAGTGGAGGTCTGAAAAGTTTTTCAAACAGAATAATGGCATAGTGCCAAAATAGACCACAAAAAGCAATGCTGATCAAGAGATCATGAAGAGAACATGATGACATAGTGCCAAATTGCATCGCAAAAGACATAGCTATTTACTACAAGTTATAATTGCCCTGTGCAAAGGAATAATGATCAAATATCATAGATAATGGAATGAAAAAAGTGAACAGACATGTGGAGCAAACCTCATCACACTATATATAAGTAGTCCATATAAATGAAAAAAACAGATTAAATCTGAAAGGGCAAAACATGCAATCCGATCAGAGAAAGCAAGAAAAAATAGAAGTAAATGAAAAGAAAAGAAAAAGTATACAAAGAGTATGATAAAGCCACAGCTGAGAAAGATAAAGATGACAGAAAGAGGAATAATCCAATGCAAGTGAACCTGCAAAACTGATGTACCACCATTCAATATATACATGATTGATACCATAGAAATAAAGTATACACCAGACCGAAATATATACATATAAAGGCTAATCAGACGGCCAACCACTAATTGAAAATCTAAATCGCTTCAGAGAAAAAATACGAAAAACAAAGTCATGATGAGATGAAAACAGTTCATAAGAAATTACTCAAATCTTCAGTGAGGTTAAGTCCATTTGGGACCTTAGTATCTAAGGCAAGAATCAGGTGCGATTCTTTCTGCCGAAGAAGCTTCATTCGGTCACCCCCCCGGCCGGGTTGGGGTACCGAGCATAGAACTGTGTATTCGAGATCCTTCAGTTTCTTGTTGTGTACTGCACGGAAATGGCTAGCGACAGGGTAACTATTGTCACTGTTAACAATAGCACAAATGTGCTGCAAAATCCGTTGGTGCACCGGAGGTTTAGTACTTCCGATGTACTCCAGATTACAGGTGCACCTTAGTTTGTACACGACATACTCAGATCTACATGTCAGGTATTCGCGAATGGGAATGGGTGTGGAACAGAATGCAGTGACATAGTGTGTGCTATTCTTGGCAAAGGTACAGGCTCGACAAGATGTACATCTGAAAAAGCCAGATTTGGTTGTGAGGCTTTTTTTGGGCGGGCCTTCAGGCATAGGTCTGTCAAGGGCATCTCGCATAGTAGGAGCCCTTCTGAATGTGATGTTAGGGATGCTTGGGAGCAAAGGCCCAAGAATAACATCCGTTAGGATGATGAGCCATTCAGAAGAAATGATGCGCCTAATTTTGCGCTCCTGAGTGCTGTAGTTGGTAATCAGACGTACATTGCACTCAGTGGTGGAAATGTTAGGAGCCTTAGGTGCGAGTAATGTTTTCCGCTCAAATGTACAAGCTTTTTGGAGGGCTTTATCCAGAATAGCATCAGAGTAACCCCTGTGAATGAATCGCTGTTTAGACTCACTTAGACATTTGTCGAGAGAGTCCTTATCACTGCAAATTCTGCAACTACGAATGAACTCCCCGTAGGGGATGCTGCGGATTGTGTGGGCAGGATGGGAACTACGAGCATGTAAAATTGAATTGCCCGCAGGGGCCTTTCTATGCAGGCGGGTTTCAATTTGGTTATTCGTGATGAAAATGCTCACATCCAAGAATTCTGCTGTATCAGTGGTGATGGTAGAGGTAAATTTAAGGTTGAAAGCATTAGCATTAAGTTCATTAACAAATGCTTCCGCCTCTTCTGATGATCCTTTCCAGATTATACAGACATCATCTATAAAGCGCCAATAATGCGCAATATAGGGTAGCCAGCGGCGGTGCGTGGTCCTGAGCTCGTGTTCCTCCCACCAGCCCACATGTAAACAAGAGTAGCTGGGGGAGAAACACGAGCCCATCGCCACACCACGCAGCTGCTGATATATCTGACCCTGGAATCTGAAAAAATTGGTGTATACACATATATATATATATATTTTCTTTTCTTTTTTTTGACTGACGAAACGCGTCTGTTAGGGGTGATGGGGTTGCAATAAAACATTCTGGAATCGGAGACCTGCGTGCTGGCCTGTTTTTCAGCCTAAATTGGAGTGAAAAGGTGTTTGAATATATATATATACATATATATATACATATATATACATATATATATATATATATATATATATATATATATATATATATATATATATATATATATATATATATATATATATATATATATATATAAATATATATATATATATATATATAACTAGCAGCCTGCCCCAGCGTTGCCTGGGGCAGAAGGGGGCTGGGGATAGCATTTCAGGCTTGCGTGCACTCCCGCCCCGGCCCCCGCCCGTCACGACATTGTTTGTGTCCCGGACAATGTCGTTGCGGGCAGGGGCCGGGGCGGGAGTGCACGCAAGCCTGAAAAGCTGCCCCCAGACCCTGAGCCTTACTGCAGTTGTTCCGGCCCAACCTCCCGCACCGGCTCCCTCCTGTCCCATGTCCCAGAGCCTTACCTGACCTGCCGCTCCTCCCCGAGCTCCTCACTTCACCGCTGCTCCTCCCCGCAAGCCTGAAATGCTGCCCCCAGACCCTGAGCCTTACCGCAGTTGTTCCGAGCCAACCTCCCGCACCGGCTCCCTCCCGTACCGTGTCCCAGAGCCTTACCTGAGCCACCGCTCCTCCCGAGCTCCTCACTTTACCACCGCTCCTCCTCGTCATCACGTACGTTGCGGCCAGCGCTACGTCGTGGCCGTCAGCTTCGCGGCCGGCGCTACTTTCAGGGCACTACTTTTTTTAAAGTTATATTTTTAAATTTACGTTTTCTTTTATTTTCTATAGCCTATGTCCATCTGCACACCCTGAGGATTACAACAGTGTATTGGGTGTGTGGATTGGCGCTGTGGTTCCCGAGTTTACCTTGCCAAAAGGTTTGTGTTCTCTCTTTATAACAGTAGTATATATATATATATTTATCCACCATGTTGCCCCAGCTGTAAGGACGCACTCCACAGCTGTACGTCTTCATTCAAAAGCTTTTATTTGGAAAACCGGCATTATTGCTGCTTGAACACTCTTCCCTGACGCATTTCTGAGTTCCCTCTCCTTCTTCAGGGGGGTTTCTTGTATGTCGCAAAGCTTTACCAAGCACTTTCTTTTAAAGTTGAAGCTCCTGCCAAGTGAGTATAGTAGCACAATTGCATGCTGGTCATCGTAGTGCTTGGTAATTAATTTTAACCTTCCAGTAGGTCCCGCTTCATATTAATATGTATATATATATATATATATATATTCACTGAAAAAACCATAGGTTATAGACCATATATAGTTAGGGATTAGCATTTAAAAAACCTTATTTTATTTGCACAAAACCATTGAAATTCCATATATAGTTAGTTGCACTAACTATATATCGCGGACCCGCAATCCACTGCTAATGATGTCACATATTACATCATTCATGACATGGTCAGTGACATCACTGATGACATCTCAAATGACATCACTGATGACATCACTGATGACATCTCAAATGACATCACTGATGACATCACTGACATCTCATTTGACATTACTGATTACATCACTGATGATATCATTTATGTGATAATACATCTTCAGACTCTAATATAACCTTTGATACACTCAGTGTAAACAGGCACTCACAGACTGTCACACATCCATGGAGTTACTCACACACCTATTCAGTCATGCAAAGAATCAATCACATCTCCATTTCCTTAACTATACAGTTATACACACCTTACTTATTCAAACATATACTAACACATATTTACTCTCTTATACAATCCTTGATACAAGTTCACAATGATTCATACAGCCACTCTCACATTCACTGACTCTTATGTTCAGTTATTTATATATGTCAACTCTCACATGGAGTGTGTTTTACATATGTACTTACTTTGACATGTAGAACTGAGATATCCATTCACTCACCAATATACTCATGCACACAGTCAACTGTCCATACAGCTGTTTCTACATGCACTTTTGAACCCATACACCTAGGGAATCAACCGCTCACACATCTATGCACAGAGTTATACACCTCCCAGCCACCCACACACACACTCAGTCTCCCATACAAATACTTGGGCAACCATTCAATAACCCATATAGTTACTGATATAGCTACTGATTTAAACATGCAGCAGTTTACAGAAGAACATAAATATTGATTGCCAAATTAAGACACTTTAATCACTAACCCATGCACTCAGTGAGACACATTTAATCATTCTCTCATACAGTCAGTCATGCACCTATTAAATCCTTCATCCAGACACTTATACATCCACTCATTCTTCAATATGTAAGACATATTTTAACTTTACAGAAACATACAGTCACTGGGTGTTGTCATCAGTGATGTCATCAGTGATGTCATTTGAGATGTCATCAGTGATGTCATCAGTGATGTCACTGACCATGTCATGAATGATGTAATATGTGACATCATTAGCAGTGGATTGCGGGTCCGCGATATATAGTTAGTGCAACTAACTATATATGGAATTTCAATGGTTTTGTGCAAATAAAATAAGGTTTTTTAAATGCTAATCCCTAACTATATATGGTCTATAACCTATGGTTTTTTCAGTGAAATTTCAAGGTTTTGAAAATGCAAATTCCTAACTATATATGGTCTATAACCTATGGTTTTTTCTGTGAATTTCATTGGTTTTTTAAAAGCTAATATCTATAGTTGTAAAATATATTCTTTATTAAGTGACGTATCACGTAGCCCGTGAGACGCCTCATGATGCATCGCATAACCGTGACGTATCGTCTCTGCAGCGCAAACCAAACCCAAAACGTAAGCGCGCCAGAACACGCTTAAAGATATATATATATTTTTTTAACCTTAATTAGACAAAATCCACACGTGCACATATCACAAACGTTCAAAAAACACAATATGTCGGACTCCCGTTACGCTGCCGGTTAGCTGCCCGGTTAACGTACCAGGAAGCACCTTTACCGCGAAAAATCGCAAATTTTTTTTTTTCACCCCCCAGGGAACTTTAATAGCCCCCTCATCAATCCTAGGGGTTCAGGAGGGGTCTGCCTTACCCCTTTCATTCATTTACACCTTTTTTTTTTCTACCTCTTGTCTCTCGATCCCACAGAGAGACAAGATGGCGGCCGCTCCAGACTGTTTACAATGATAACAGCCAATCAGCTTCTCCTCAGACTCTCGTTACACTGCCGATTAGCTTCCCGGTAGCTGCCCGGTTAGCTGCCCAGTTCGCGTACCAAGACGCGTCTCTACGGCGAAAAAATCGGATTTTTTTGTTTGTTTTTTTTTTGGCCCCACGTGGCTTTATAATATCCCCCTCATCAATCCTAGGGGGTCAGAAGGGGTCTACCTTGCCCTCTTTCCTTCATTTCCCCCTTTGTTTTGGCCTCCTCTTGTCTCTCGATCCTACCGAGAGACAAGATGGCGGCCGCTCCGGACTGTTTACAATATTGACAGCCAATCAGCTACTCCTCAGACTCCCGTTACACTGCCGGTTAGCTTCCCGGTTAGCTGCCCGGTTAGCTGCCCGGTTCGCGTACCAAGACGCGTCTCTACGGCGAAAAAATCTGATTTTTTTTTTTTTTTGGGTTACACTGCCGGTTAGCTTCCCGGTTAGCTGCCCGGTTAGCTGCCCGGTTCGCGTACCCAGACGCGTCTCTACGGCGAAAAAATCTTTTTTTTTTTTTTTTTTTGGGTTACACTGCCGGTTAGCTTCCCGGTTAGCTGCCCGGTTAGCTGCCCGGTTCGCGAACCAAGACACGTCTCTACGGCGAAAAAATCGGAATTTATTATTATTTTTTTTGGGTTACACTGACGGTTAGCTTCCCGGTTAGCTGCCCGGTTAGCTGCCCGGTTCGCGAACCAAGACGCGTCTCTACGGCGAAAAAATCGGATTTTTTTTTTTTTTTTTTTTGGGCCCGGCGTGGCTCTATAATATCCCCCTCATCAATCCTAGGGGGTCAGAAGGGGTCTACCTTGCCCCCTTTCCTTCATTTCCCCCTTTGTTTTGGCCTCCTCTTGTCTCTCGATCCTACCGAGAGACAAGATGGCGGCCGCTCCGGACTGTTTAGAATGTTGACAGACACCGGAGAGCCAATCAGCTTCGCTTCGCAAAGTTCCGATACGCGAAAAGTTCGCGAACCGGAGCGCTGCCCGGAGCGCTGTTACAGATATATATCTTGTTTTAAACGTTAATTTCTCAAAATCCACTGAAGCACATATATTGATACCTAGCAAAGGCACATCGGGCTAACAGTCCCTACAATTTTGCCAAGTTTCGTGCAAATCCATTCAGCCGTTCGAGCTAAAAGTGAGTCCAACCGCCCTATGGAAAACTCAATGCAAAAAACGCGTTTTGGGACCCCCCTTTTTTCTCAGCCCCCCCTTGACGAAACCCCACCAAATTTTCAGGGGCTGCTCAGAAACAAAATGTGCCATTTTCCTGACAATTTCAGCCGATTCCGTCCACAAACACCAAAGTTATTAGGCATAGAATTTTCAAAAGTTCCATAGAGAAAAAATCCTAACTATATATACCTACTGGCTATCGCCAGTAGGTAATATATATATATATATATATATATATATATATATATACATATGACAATCAATATATTTCACTGCCCTCCAGTGGGCTACAGGCAGCAGTAAAGTTTGGTGTAATTAAACCCAGCTGTGCCATTCACAGGACTGCAAATTCCACTCCTATGTGGACCATGTCAGTTTCTCTGTCGGGAGTGGAATTTGCAGTCCTGTGAATGGCACAGCTGGTTTTAATTGCGCCAAACTTTACTGCTTCCTGTAGCCCACTGGAGCTGGAATGCCAGAAACCGGTCCTCGGAAGCTTGTTTCCGGTCCAGGAAAGGCATGGCTTGGCAGTTCGGGCTGGACTGTTCCCATGAGGCACAGGGTCAGACTGATTTGCATATAGTCATGTCTGAACTGGGGTGGCAGAGTGGGCTAAAGAATGGTGATGGATCAAACCCAGATCTTTTGACTGGGTGTGAGTGTTTGATTGGTTCATATGCTCCGACCATCACCACCCCCTTTTGTACCGCTTTGGCCGCCATAAGTGTGGCAGGGTATGCTCAGACATGAGTCCCTTGCTCACTTTGCCACTGGATTCAAGCAAGCCGGGCTGAAGACGGCTGGAATGCCAGAAACCGGTCCTCGGAAGCTTGTTTCCGGTCCAGGGAAGGCATGGCTTGGCAGTTCGAGCTGGACTGTTCCCATGAGGCACAGGGTCAGACTGATTTGCATATAGTCATGTCTGAACTGGGGTGGCAGAGTGGGCTAAAGAACGGTGATGGATCAAACCCAGATCTTTTGACTGGGTGTGAGTGTTTGATTGGTTCATATGCTCCGTCCATCACCACCCCCTTTTGTACCGCTTTGGCCGCCATAAGTGTGGCAGGGTATGCTCAGACGTGAGTCCCTTGCTCACTTTGCCACTGGATTCAAGCAAGCCGGGCTGAAGACGACTGGAATGCCAGAAACCGGTCCTCGGAAGCTTGTTTCCGGTCCAGGGAAGGCATGGCTTGGCAGTTTGAGCTGGACTGTTCCCATGAGGCACAGGGTTAGACTGATTTGCATATAGCCATGTCTGAACTGGGGTGGCAGAGTGGGCTAAAGAACGGTGATGGATCAAACCCAGATCTTTTGACTGGGTGTGAGTGTTTGATTGGTTCAGATGCTCCGTCCATCACCACCCCCTTTTGTACAGCTTTGACTGACATAAGTGTGGCAGGGTATGCTCAGACGTGAGTCCCTTGCTCACTTTTCCACTGGATTCAAGCAAGCCGGGCTGAAGACGGCTGGAATGCCAGAAACCGGCCCTCGGAAGCTTGTTTCCGGTCCTGGGAAGGCATGGCTTGGCAGTTCGGGCTGGACTGTTCCCATGAGGCACAGGGTCAGACTGAATTGCATATTGTCATGTCTGAACTGGGGTGGCAAAGTGGGCTAAAGAACGGTGATGGATCAAACCCAGATCTTTTGACTGGGTGTGAGTGTTTGATTGGTTCAGATGCTCCATCCATCACCACCCCCTTTTGTACTGCTGTAGCCCACTGGAGGGCAGT